>NW_028325360.1:0-28329 GCF_027475165.1 Benincasa hispida
AAAGTATTTCAACCCAATCTAATCGAACCTATGATCACCGCTAACGTCATGTACTAACGTACGGAGGGTGGGTTTCTCCCAACTCACTTCAATTTACAACCCACATTATTGGCAAGGTTCTTGCTAACAAAATAGCATTAGAGAAGTCTTTTTCGATCGTTCTTTTGTTTGATTGAACAAGAAATGGAAACAATATTCAACTTCATTTTGGGAACAATGTATAAGTTTTCCAAAAAAAAAAAATCTATTTCCAAAAGATAACTTAGTAGCTCCCACTGCACGAGCTGTAATGGTGTCTCCCGTTCCAACCTTAAGCGTCATTTCACCCTCTTCTAGCTGATGAAAGGAACTAATTCCTTGTAAAGAAGAACAAACATGATTAGTGACTCCTGAATCAAGTATCCAGGCATCATGGTCATTTTCCACTAAACAAGTTTCCAGGATTAGTAAATCATATTTACCTTCTTTTTCTTTCTTTTTCTTAGCAAGGTACTCGAGCCAGTTGTGTTTATGACGATCCACATTACAGTGGAAGCATTTGCCCTTGTCAGCCTTAGCTTTGCCCTTGCCTTTGCCAACAGTGTGAGCTTTCCCGTTCCCTCCTTTCTTTTTTTGGATCTTTTTAGTACTAGAAATCGAAGGAATAGACTTACTTCTAGAAGATGAACGCTTATAGAATTTTTTGGAATGGGCAACATTTGTCTCTCCTACTACTGGTCTCTTAGCTTTCATAAAAGACTCGAAAGTATATAACTCATTCAGAAGGGTAGTCATATTGTACTGTATTTTGTTCATTACCGTATTATTGCAGAACTGAAGAAAACTCTTAGAAAGAGATTCCAAAATAACGAACACCTGACTCTGCTCGTCTATGATCGTACCATTCATTTCGGCGATATTGAAATGGACAATAAGATCGAGAACATGTTTCTCACTGATTGGCTCTCTTTCATGTCCGCACTATAAATGTACTTGAGGGCCTCGTGCTAGATCTAAATGGATGGTTGTCCAAACATCTCCTGGAGGGACTCCATAATCTGACGTGCAGTCATCATGGCCTCATGCTTCTTGGTAAGAATGTTAGATATACTTACCAAGATGTAGACTCAAGCCTTGTCATTGGTGTTCCTCCAATGGCCATAAGCATCCTTCAACGCTTGAGATGCATTTCGAGCGGGGACTGGAGGACATTCCTCCGTCAAGATAAACCGTAGATCATCAACAATCAGAATTGTATTCAGGTTAAATTTCCACATCGCATAGTTTTCACCAATTAATTTCTCATTTTTAAGCAAAGATATGATTGTGCTTGAAACATATAATAATCAATTAACCTTATTTGTTATCTTTGTCATAACCCATTACTTAATTATCCAATAAATTTAGCAAAAACACATGTAATCATAGAACCCTAATTAAACTATTGATTTCCATTTTTACAACGATACGTCAGAGGTTTAGAGCAACAGTCACCGAAGGGTGATCAACCACTGCTCCTCTTAATTAAGACAATCCCAGCCAATTATTAATACCAGAATAACTTTTATTCCTATAGTTTTTAACTACCATCATTTTGCTCAAGAAGACAATTGTTGAAGATTAACTTGAAAAACCCTATCCATTGCTGGAATTTGTATTGTTCCGACCCCTATGACAAGGCTCTCTGAAAGGATGGTCGCTGTAGGACGACACGCATGCGGACCATAAGAATATCATGGTGCAACCTAATGGAGGAGGCCATGGGATACGTTGACACGCGTCCCTCTCCCACTTACTATGAACACTTTCCCCATTCACCTTGTTATTAATCCATGTAAACACTCTCCGAATGGAGGCCAGTCCTAGGGCGTCACGAAACCGAGCATGAAGCTCACGATGTAAACTCTTGGGGACGTGAGAGCTAAAATTTGATATATCATATATACCAACTTCCTCCCACTAAAATATTCTAATATTTTATTAGGATTTTATTATGCTCAGTTAAACCCCCAACTAGTGAATTTTTCTAAGTCATTTACATGTGCTCAATATAACATTTATATTGAATGGTTTAACAATACTTGATTTCATTTATTAAACTCTTTTCATAAAATCAATCATTTATTGCATGCTTATAAAATATTTGCCCAATTCACCTTCCAAGTCAATTCCCACGTGGAAGTGTTCCATTTCCATCAGCTTAAATATCCCTTCCTAGATAGAATCTTCCTTAGACAAAGGTCCCTTATAGGCAATTATTTTTTATATTTAATCTTTTATTGAAATTTATTTTAATCCTATTAAAAAAATTTAAAAGAATATAACATATTCCTAATCTCATTAGAAATAACATAAGTCAATTTTAATCTATTTAAAAAAAAATTGAACCTATGTTTGCATGCAATCAAGATTATAGATTCTAATCAAACTCATTAATACTATAACTCTTTATAAATTAATGCATTTTGAAATCTATAAAATCTTCAAGCATTCAAATACATCATTCTACTATTTATTAGAACAATTTTAATATATAGAATGATGCATGGACATGCTTAGGTAAATCAAATATCACCTTATGATGCATGAGTATGCTAATTCAATCATGTATCTATAAAATATAATCATTTATATTTAATTATGATGCATGTACGTGTTTATCCTAAGGTGAGTATTTTTCTTAATCTAAATAATATACAATATGTAATAAGAATTCAAAAAAAAAATTTAAACATACATTCAATGCATTATTAAATTAAACAACAAAAATTACACCGATTTTGGCACCTAAAACAAAATTAATTGATTAAATTAATATAGAAATTATATTCATATAAAACATTACAAGGAACGAAAATTAGATTAAAATCTTCAGCAGTCACAAGCCCTCGAGCGCGCCGCATTGCTCTGTCAACTTTCGGAGCGTTGCAACACTTCGCCTCTACCTTGCAACGTTGCAACGTTGCAACGCTGCGACAGCAGCATTGCGATGCTATGCGATAGATTCCTATTGTCCTCCTCGTTTTCGGCTCTGAATTTGTCCCGAACACTTCCATTTCTTCCCATTCTCTTTAGCAGCCATTGCTCTATCGATCGACATAGACTTACAGACTCGAAGCATGAATTAAATTATTCAAAAATACAACGGGCCCTTACAATTTAATCAAAATAAAAAGTAATTTAGGGTCAAAATCGAAAACATCCAATTTCCCAAACCAATATTCAAATCATTCATAATGCAGAATAAACCCACCTCTAAACGATTTTGTTTTAAAAAATACGAAAAACAAAGATGCAAGGAATTGACTCTAATACCAATTGAAGGGATCGAATTCCGCAACGGAAGTTTCTCTCATATGAGATCACCTTGCATCCCGCAATTTAAATTTTTTAAATAAACAAAATTGTTTTGTACTAGACGGAATAGATAAACACGTAAATTAGCATGTTAATGGGGAAAGGGTTAGAACGATTCTTAACATGTGAACACTACCACAAACAATTCTCTCCAAGGTTCCAACAAACGGATCTCCAAATGGTCTCGATCACAAACAACTCCTTAAGCGGTCTCGAACACTACCACGAGAGTCACCTCGTTATTCTTTGGGATTCCAATAGAAGGATAGGTGGTATCCAACTATTGGGAGAGGAAGAGGAGAATAAGGTTTTGGAGAGTAAAGAGGCTCAGAGAAAATTCTGCACAATAACACTAGGAAGTTGTGTATTATCAGAGATTCTCTGCAATGATAATTGTGTATTTAGTGCATTCCCAAAGGACCAAGGGAGGTCTTTATATAGAGAAGGACTAAGCATTTTTCCCAATATATTTTCATTTTCTATAATTAATTAAATAACATTTATTTAATTAATTAGCCTTTTTAATTAAATAACACTTATTTAATTAATTAACCTAATTAACTAACACTTTTTTAATTTGCACTATTAAATAACACTTATTTAATTTTGATTTGCACAATATTTAAATAACTACTTATACATTAAACCCAATTTAATGCATACATTTAATTATCATATACATCCCATGTATATGTGCAAAACCTCTTTATTAATTAATTCTTTGTGAATCTAATTCATTTGAGTTAACTCTAATCTTATTCAAATATTACTTTTCAATCTAATTATTCATCATATCCATAATTAACTATATATTAATCACATTAATATATAGTTTCCTTAAGTTAATTTGAACAATTCAAATTATCCCTCTTAAGTATCCTCTAGTGAGCTAACAGGTGGACTTGGTGGACATGTAGATTAGAAGCTCCAATGATATGAGATTAATTGGTTAAACTCATTAACCAAGTTAATCAATATTTATTAACTGTGGGTACACTCTACTAAAGACCCACGGTTGCACTCTTCTCACTACAAATATATTTCTGTGTCCACGGATATAGACCAATACTAACAAATTAGTCCTTCACAAGTGTTCGTAACTTCAACTCGGTTAAATTATTGTTTAACTTCAACTCGGCCAAATTATTGTTTTACCCTTGGGTTACCTCTGACTCCTTAAGTACCAATGCTTCTTTAATAAACAACCTTTTGTGGTTCAACCAATAAACAAAAACCCTCTTGGGCCAATGAGAGGGTAGGGCCCTTTGTTCAAGTCTCGGAGACACCACTTAAGGAAACACTCATCTATTTACCTTCAAAGAGGGAATAAGTGAATTACGTCTTGTATTATTGCGTTCCCAACTCCCTAGTCGATCTTGTCCCCGAAATGGTAGACATATTTTGTCGACGATCTGGCCACCATGACCCATGTAAATCAAAGGACAATCCTGAAGGAAATCAGATATGAGGATTTTCATGAGCGGAATGATCGTTCCAAATTCCATTCAAAATTGGACACTAACAATTACAGTCAAAAAACGAAAACTTACAGGTAATGCACAATACGAAATTACAACATGCTTTAGATAATCAAGGGAACGATTATACATAACTTTGAAGACTCATGCTTCAAACACCCTCGATCACGAAGGCTCGTTCTGTCTCCAAGACAGTAACACACGAACACTTGAACCCAATGATTGCAACACCGTACAATCAATAGCAAACACAAACTCAACGATCTTCAAGATTACGAACCCAACGAATGGCTTCCAAAGCCTCGAACTTAGTCGAGTTGAGTGACGACGCCACCACAATGGCTACCTTGGTATTCTCGGTGTGAGAACCCAGAAATGTGGGCTCTGTGTGGACTTGATTAGAAAAAAAGACTGAAGGAATCACAATCGTATAGACGATTGAGCAAGTGGGAGATGAGAATAGTCTATTGTATAGACAAATGCTCAATCGTGTAGACGAAGGAAATCTATCATATAGAAAAAGTCCTACGATCGTTTAACTACGACCAGCTGAGTGAACTATCGTATAGTATCACTCCACGATCGTTTAGTCTCTCTTTCAGCTATCGTAAAGTGAAAACTAATTCACTTGACAGCAATCCGTGAGTTCCTTTTCCGAGAATAGAAACTCCACTTAAATTACGAAAACATTTTTCTTTTTTATCTCACGGTTACCATAAAACTACCAATAATCTCCCACTCAATTGGTTATTAGAACTATCGTTTAGTGAAAATCAATTCACTTGACAACTATTGTTTAGTGAAAACCAATTCACTTGACAGCAATTCACTTGACAGAATCAGCCCTTAAGGGAGCAATCTGCCTACTTACCTCTGCTTCGAGGAAAGAGTGAATTTCATCTTATGTAATTGGGTTCCCAACTCCCAAATCAGACAAATCCGCAAAAAGGTACGCTTGTTGAGTTGGCAATCTGGCCACTCTCACCCATACTAATCAAAGGACCGCCCTTAAAAGCAAGAGTTCCCAAAACACTTAAGATTGAGGTCATGTCATCTATGGTCATTTAGGTGAGATGTAAGTCTCAAGTATCAATGGCGTTATATAAAGAGATTAGTCGAGGTCCGATCTTATACAAACTCTTTGTATAGGACACCTTCGCTCGCATGTCTCTACATGAATGGTCAGGATCTACCATCTATGGTAGTTCACAACACTTGCAAACCTCTACAAAGCAGGTCGTATCCGTAGTGTCACAAGGATCATGTATCCCTCCTTAATCCTTATACTACAGACCTTTTTAGGTCATCACTTAAGGCATGATCCATTTGTATATCTCATATACATGCTTAAGTTTACATACTATAACCATGGAACTTTGTTTATTGGATATGAATAAATGTAAAATAAAATAACTTTTATTTTATTCATAACAATGTGTACAATTTACAAACTATGAGACTCTGAGAGAATTAGGACACCAATCCCAACAATCTCTCAATTGTCCTAATGCCTCGGGAGACTAATGTACAATACATGAAAAATTACAAGTACAATATACAATAAACTAAGGCATACACTATACCCAGTATCATCTCCCAACTGCCCTAGTCAAAATGTCGCATGTCCTGGTTCATGACTTGATTGAAGTACATAGACATGATTGAAGTACATAGATGGCCTTAATCCACTCATCCTTGTCCATAAGCTCCCAGACTTGATTGAAGTACGTAGACTCAATCTTCTGGTACATGGCCTTAATCCACTCATCCTTGTCAACATCCTCCATTGATTGCTTAAAAGATATTAGATCCTCAACCCCATCAGTAGAAATGGCGTTCTGGGTTTCAATCAAACCCATGTAGCATTTTGATGGGTTCACAACTCTCCCACTACATCAAGGCAATCTCAACTCTTGAGCGAGTTGACTAGATGTATCGACCTCAACAACTCTTGTTGATCTGTCAGTCTGTTCAACAACTCTTGTTGATCTGTCAGTCTGTTCAACAACTCTTGTTGAACCCTCAGTAGTCTTAGTCTCACTAGAAATCTCACGTAAAACAAGCTTACTTCATGGCTTATGATCCCGGATGTGGTCTTCTTCCAAGAAGATAGCATTTGTAGAAACAAACATTTTGTTCTCACTCGGGTCATAGAAGTATCCACCCCTCGTTTCCCTAGGGTGGCCTATAAAGAGGCAAACTTTCAAACGCAATTTCAACTTCCTCGGGTTAATCACAAGCACGTGGGTCGGACACCTCCAAATCCTGAACTGGCGTAAACTACCTTTACGACCTCTCCACAACTCAAAAGATGTTTCAAAAACACTTTCCAAGGGAACGTTGTTAATAATGTAACATGCAGTCTCCACTGCAAAACCCCAAAACGAGTCTGGAAGATGAGCATAACTCATCATAGATCGAACCATGTCCAAAATGTTCTGTTTCTCCTTTCTGATACACCATTCGTCTGAGGTGTACCTGGGGCCGAGAGTTGGGAAGTAATTCCATGTTCTATCATATAGTTCTGGAATTGGAGGTCTATATACTCTCCACCACGATCAGATCGTAGTGTTTTTTGTTGGATTTTATGTCCTAAAACTCGTAGTTTGTAAATTAATAAACATTTCCTGTTTTGTTTTTTGATAAAATTGTTATTGAAATTGTAATCTTGAATCCAATAAACTAAGGTCCTGAGGCTATTTAATGTAGTTTGAACTTTATGTAGTGACATAAATGTGGATCAAGTTCAAATATATAGCCAAAATGATCTATAGTATATGAATAAGGTTGGGCGCCTTATGCTGGGGACACTATGGATGCGACCCATTTTGTAGTTAATACAAACGATGTGATCCTAAATCGTTCATGTGGAGATAAGAAAGTGGGGGCATCCTATGTAAAGAGTTTACATAAGACTGAACCATGAAATAGTCACTTTTTACGTTCTAAATGTCGTTTTATGTATAAAACTGACTATTTCGTTAATTGATGACCTAGGTAACTTAATCTTAATCCTGAGTTAATTATGAACTCTTGCTCACTCGGAATGATCCTTAGATCTGCATAGGTGAGAGTAGCTCATTATCACTGGCCTAATAAGCCTCCATTTCATGGGTAAGATCAGGTGAGCTGGAAACATAGGGTGCAAGATGGAATTCACTCCTACTCGTTATAGGGATAGTAGATAGGTTGTTCCCTTTAGTATTGAATCTAGGTTTTAAACAAGGGGCCCACCCTCTCCTTGGCCTGAGAGGGGTTTGGTTTATAGGTTGGACCTTAAACCAATTGTTCATTAGAGGATCAGTGGAACTTAAGGAATAAGATGTAGTCTTGGGGGTAAAACGGTTTTTATGACCCAGCCGAGATTACGAACAACCTTTGAAGGATTAGCTTACTGATCATGGTTATATCAAATGGACACAAATATATCTATAGTGGGGGGAGTGCAACTACGGGACTATAGTGGAATGACCCATTAGTTAACGAATGTTGATTAGCTCTGTCTAAAAGAGTTTTAGCCAACTAATCTCGGATCATTAGAGCCCATGATCTATAGGTCCATTAGGTTCCCCTACTAGCTCATATGAAATAAACTTAGAACAGTATGATAAAATAATTCGAATTGTTCGAATTAGATGAAGAGAGAGAAACCGACAAGTATATGTGATATAGTGGTCGGTTTTTCAGTTTAGAGATACAGATTTAACATTTAAATGTGATTTAAATATCAAGAATATGAATACGTTCATATTCAGAAGCTCGGAAATAATAGAAATGGTCAAAGATGTAAAAAGTCAAAGAGTTGACTTTTGACTTTGAAAAGTCAAACTTTGACCGACCTTATATTCAAATGTGATTTGAATTTCAAGAAAATGAATGCGGATTCATGCTCAGGAGGTCAAAATTAGTCAACACGGGAAAAATCATAAAAAGTCAAAATGTTGACTTTTTTGTCAAAGTTTGATTTTGACAAAATGACTATTTTGCCCTTTGACTAAAGTTAGTGGGAAAATCCAAACTTTTGTTGGATAATTCTACTAACAAAATAGTGGGCTAGGTGTTGGCTTATAGTGGAGATATTAAGTCCACTTAGATAGTGGATTCTAGGTGTTGGGTTTTTATGAATTGATTTCCTACAATTTTTGCATGGGCTTTTTCTATAAATATGGGCTTTTCAATTTGGTTGAAAGTCTTTTGACATTTTTACCAATTTTAGTTTTCAAAATTGGGCTGGAAAAATAAAAACCCAAACCCAAATTCATTCTTATTTTCCATCTCTTTCTCTCTCTCGATTTTCTTCACCTACCGGTTCCCACAATCGGTTCTGAGTCCAGAGAATAGTAGGTCAACTTTAGTGGTGGTCCGTTCATGTTCGGGTCGAGATGAAAAGCGTTTCGGGAGCTTCAAAGGTAATTTCTTAATTTACTGTTTTTTCCTTCAATTGCATGCTTTTTTCCTTTAAATTAAAAGCAATTAAAGTGTAATTAGATCCACTGCGTATGTCTCGTGTTCCATCATTTTTATCTTCTTACCTAACAAGTTTTCAACTTCAATCTTATACTCCTTGAACTTGTCAAGGGCTTCAGACTTATGTTGCATTAGGTAGAGATACTCGTACCTTGAATAATCATCTATGAAAGAGATGAAATATTGATACCCACCTCGAGCCCTAACACTCATCAGACTACAGAGGTCAGAATGTACAAGCTCCAAGGCTTCCTTGGCTCTGTAACCTTTTCCAGTAAAAGGTCGTTTAGTCATCTTGCCTTCGAGGCATGATTCACACACTGGCAAGGAGTTTTCTTCTAAACTCTTTAGAAGTCCACATTTCACCAACTTCATAATCCTATTGAGGTTGATATGACCTCACCTTAGATGCCACAAATGGGCGTTTTCCTTATGACTAACGGTCTTAGTTATACAAGTTATTTTCCATTGAACCAAAACCAATCTCCATCCCATTCTTGAAAATCAACAATTTACTTTCAAAAAAGGAGACGGTATAACCTTGTTCAATGAGACGAGAAACCGAAAGAGGAACTAAAAAAATATTATCCAATAACAGATAACGTTTCTTGTCCGAAAAAACTTCAGCCTACCTATAGCAACAGCTGAAACAACCTCACCCGTACTGACTCGAAGAGTCATCTCTCCCTGTAGCAACGTTTTCTAGGAACTAAATCCTTGTAAGAGAAACTTACATGATTAGTAGCACCCGAATCAAAGATCCAGGTAGAATCATCATTCTCTACCAAACACATCTCTAAGACCAATAAATCATATTTACTGTTTTAGGCATCCTTCTCTTTTGGAGAGTAATGGGATCAGTATCAGAACCTAAATAAGCTCCAAGTTCCATGTCAGAGGAAACTTCTCGTCGATGAACTTCAACAGAGTTAGCAACACTTGCTTTTTCTTCTTGGAGTTTAACTTGGGAACTGACATTACTAGTGTCATTGTCATCCATCCCTCTATGCTCGAAAAGTAAGAACTGACATTCAAACAATTCTTGCAATGAGTCCATGATCTCACGTGTAGTGACCATGTTCTCAACCCTTTTGGCCAAAACATTAGGTATACTAGCCAATATGTGAATTTGGGCCAATGAATTAGACTTCATCCACACCTCATATGCATTACGAACACTTCGCGGTGTATCAAGGGTCGGGACTTGAGGACACTCCTCAACCATGACAAACTCTAGGTCGTTTACCACGAAATACGTTTAACAAGACTCTTTCCACTGTATGATCAGTCAAATTAGAGGCATTTAACGGAAAATCAAACATGTTGCTAAAACCAAAAATACATCGACCTATATTAGGTTTAAGCAAATACTCGTTGAAAAAAAAAACAACATCCAATACGGTTTAGCAAAACTAACATGAATCTTGTGTGAAATCTAGTTTCGTAATGACGCTTCAAAGGTTTAGGACAAAAGCTGCCGAAGGGTGGTCAATTTATCCCTCTTCTGAATTGAGACATTCTCAACCAGCCATTAATACCAGAACAACTCTTGCTCCTATAACAACTAGCCATCATTGATTTGGTCAAGAAATCATTAACTTACTTAACAATTTCTCGTTAGTGTGACCCGCCATTTTAGGCCCTAAAGTTCCGCCCCAAGCAGATAATCCAAAGGGAAAAAAACTGATTGGGGTAAAAACTAAAGTGACTCTATCCATTTCTGGAGTTCACCTTGATATTGATTAATTGTACAAAACCCATCCGAATAGGAACACTCCCAGGGCGCCACGAGGGAGTGCGAGATTGATCTCACGGTGTGAAGCAATGAAGGAGACCGTAGGACGTGTTGACATATACCCTTCATCCACTTACTATAAACACTCTCTCCGTCCACCTTGATATTGACTCATGCAAACACCATCCGAAGGGGGATGCTCCCAGGCCATCACGAGGCCAAGCATGAATCTCACGACGTGAATATTTAGGGAGAAACGTGAGCGGAATCATTGACATATCATATATATCTCTTCCTCCCACTGAGTATTTTATAACCTAGGGTTTAGTTTACTTAGAAAAAACAGGGGTAAGAATTTTAACTAAGTGACCTTTTAGGTTTGCCCAAGAGTAACCTTTACCCTGGGTAGTTGAACAACTTTTCATCATCATTCATTAAACTCTTTAACGGTGTCTTTGACCAAATTGTCGCATGCTTGCAAAAAATCTATCTAATTCATCCTTCTAGGTAGGTTCCCAGGTAGGGGTGTTCCATTTTCGTCAGCTTAAGTACCCCAGCCTAGATAGAACTCGCCTTAGACAAAAGGTCCCTTATAGATAGATTGAATACAATTTTAATCTTTTATGTCAATCAATTTAATCCTATTAAACCGATTAAACTGATTAAACTAGGTTACTAATTCCATTAGAACCTTGAACTTAGGTTTATCTCAATCCAATTTTAAAACCCTTTTAAAACATGAGTTCGCCTAAGTCCGTATGCAACTTTTTCTTATCGATTTTAGTTCTAATTTCTATTATAACGCTTATAACAGAAACAATCAAAACCATCCACAACGCGAAGCAAACACATACAAGGCATTCATAAGACTTACAAACAGCCTATGTGTCATGCTCCATGCATTGTTCATTCATTGCTACTTTTTATATAACTCTTATACAAAAAAACAACGAACCAAGCAAAACATGCTTATAATATAAAGATGATGCATGAATATGCTTACTGCATGCATAAATATAACTCTTATATTTCCATGATGCATGCACATACTTTCTTGTAATTTCATCATGCATATTATAACACTTATAATACATGATGCATGAATAATTGCACAACCGAAGGTGGGTTTCAAATCTATATGTCATACACTATGCCATATAAACCACATACATCTCATGTATATTAAACAAAAATTGATGAATCGGAATAATTTGCCTCAAATCCTTAAAACTAAAGCTAACTATTACAAAAGCAAAGAGTCACCGGTTCAAACAGGCGAACCTGGTCTTGAACCATCCAGTCGTAGTCCGCGTCTCCACTGATTGTGTACCAAACTTCCTTGTGATCGTCTACACGAAGAGTAAATGCTTTACTCAATCGTTTACCAATGCTTCCAGAGCTAAACGGTCGTTTAGCAACGATCATGTACCTTTTACTATTCGATGAAGCATGAGGTACGCGATCGTGCAGCGCGCAACAAGCAACGCAAGCCTTAAACGATCGTCTAAATATCAACGATGTGGTGAAGCACAATAGACTAAACAATCGTTGAGCGAGCACCAGAATATCGTATACCACGTGATCGTGTAGTCAGTAATTATGCGATGAGGCATGCTAACTACACGATCGTTTAGTGCGCGCGCCTTAAACGATGAGCATTAAATGCTCCCACTCGACCGTTTACCTCCAGTGTCTACACGATCGGGCAACCAACACTACGCGATAGAGCAAACACTTTACCCCCATCGTTTAGCATTAGCTAAACGATCGTCTAGTAAATACTACACTATTGCATAGAAAAATCTACACGATCATTTAGCCAAATCCCAATGATCGTTTACCTGAGGCTACATGATACGTCCAACTCTTGGTCTTCTTTTTTGCTAAGAAACGCATCTCCATGCTTCGAAACCTCATCACAAACGACTCGACCAACTCAAACACTTTGAATTACGGACTCGTTGCTTGTTAATTATACCCAAAACGTAGGGGCCCTTACAAATTAACACTTTGTAATTTAAAGAAATCCTTACACAAAGGCAATTAAACCTGTAAACATTCATCAACGCCATCCACAAAACGCATTTAACACTTAAACGCAATACATAAAACCCACCACGACTGTAAAAGAAGTTCAAAACAAAAGTGAAATTTGGAATATCATAACAACCTGGCTCTAATACCAATTGAAGGAAATCAGACATGAGGATTTCCATGAGCAATGGAATGATCGTTCGAAATTCCATTCAAAATTGAACACTAACAATTAAAGTCAAGAAACGGAAACATATAAGTCATGCACAATACGAAATTAAAGCATGCTTTAGATAATCAAGGGAAAGATTATACATATCTTTGAAGACTCATGCTTCAAACTCCCTCGATCACGAACGTTCATTCTGTCTCCAAGATAGCAACACACAAATGCTCGAGCACAACGACTGCAACATCGCATGATCAACAGCAAACACGAACTCAACGATCTTCAAGATCACGAACCCAACGAACGGCCTCCAAAGCCTCAAACTCAGACAAGTTGAGTTAGGACACCACCACAATGGCTACTTTGGTATTCTCGGTGTGAGAATCCAGAAGTGTAAGTCCTGTGTGGATTTGGTTAGAGGAAGAGACCGGTGGAATAAAAATCATGTAAACGATTGAGCAAGTGGAATATGAGAAGAGTCTATCGTATAGACAAATGCTCAATCGTGTAGACGAAGGCAATCTATCGTATAGAAAAAGCCATGCAATCGTTTAGCTACGTCCAGTTGAGTGAACTATCGTATAGTGTCACTCACGATCGTTTAGTCTCTCTTTTAGCTATCGTTTAGAGAAAACCAATTCACTTGACAGCAATCCGTGAGTTCCTTTTCCGAGAATAGCAACTCCACTTAAATTAAGAAAACATTTTTTCTTTTTATCTCACAGTTACCATAAAACTACCAATAACCTCCCACTCAATTGGTTATTGGAGAAAAAGAGATAATTATTCAATAATTAATATTATTATTAATATATATGATAACCAACTTACAATATTATATTTATAACCTATAGTTTTAATATTTCATCTCATTAAACATATAAACTATAGCTTCTTTTTCATTTTATGGTACTTAATATAAATCTCATTTAAATTAATCCTCCACTTGATGTATCTCATACATAACACCGATTATATCATATAGAATCGAATTTCCTCTTGTCAATCTGAACATTTCAAATCAATGCCAAGAGCTTATTCTCAACTTGAATCCATTTAGCTACAAGGAGACCTTATGGACCTATAGCTTGAAGCTCCAACGGTACGTGTATAATTGACTAAACTCTTTAGTCAAGGGATCCACCATCCATTAACTTCCAGTCACTCCACTAAAGACCGACATCTATATTCTTCTTACTACATATATATTTTGTGTCCATATCAACCAATCAACAGTGCGATAACCCTTCACAGATCGCTCGTAAGTATAGCTGGGCCAATAACAATTATGCCCCTGTAGTTACATCTAACTCCTTAAGTACCCCCGATCCCTCTAATGAACATAAGTCATAGTCCTACTATGACTGAGTCTTCTCTTCCAAAGAGAAGTTGTAGCCACTATGTTCAAGACCCAGAATCAACCCTTGAGGGAGCAATCTATTTACTTACCCCTGCTTCGGAGAAAGAGTGAATTCCATCTTGTGTAGTTGAGTTCCCAGCTCCCAAATCAGACAAATATCCAGAAAGGTAGGCTTGTTGAGTTGGCAATCTTGCTACTCTCATCCATACTAATCAAAGGACCGCCCTAAAAAATAGGAGTTCCCAAAACACTCGGAATTGAGATCATGTCACCTGTGGTCGTTTAGGTAAGATGTAAGTCTCAAGTATCAACAGCGTTATATAAAGAGACTAGTCATCTCATGGTCTGGTCTTATACAAACTCTTTGTATAGGATACCCCCGCTCGCATGTCTCCACATAAATGCTCAAGATCTACCATCTGTAGTAGTTCACAACACTTACAAACCTCTACAAAGCGGGTCGTATCTGTAGTGTCACCAGGATCAGGTATCCCTCCTTAATCCTTATACTATAGACCTTTTTAGGTTATCACTTAAGGCATGATCTACTTGTATATCTCATATACATGCTTAAGTTTACATACAATAACCATAGAGTTTTGTTTATTGGATATGAGTAAATGTCAAATAAAATAACTCTTATTTTCTTCATAACAATTTGTACAGTTTACAAATTACGAGACTCTAAGAGAATTAGGACACCAATCCCAAATAATCCCTCGTAAACAGAAGCTCATAATATACTCAAGATTGAGACTAAGTCGCTTAGGTCATTCTATTGAAATAGGAACCAAACTAGTCAACGGTGTTACATTTAGTGGTTACTATTTCGTAGTCCAGTCTTATGCATACTCATTGCATCACCTACACAAACACGTTGGATCATTATGTTTGTATCAAATACAAAGTGGGTCATATCCATAGTGTTACCAAGATAAGATACCCAGCCTTATCCCTATACTATAAACCCTTTAGGTTGTATTTTGAATATTGATCCCTGTATGTCTCCATATATAGTTCAAGACTCATAAGACACCTTTGGATGTTACTTTATTAGATTCAGGGTTATGAGGACAAAATGGACAACAATACAAACAATAACATTTATTGATTTAACATCTAGTGTTATTAATGACTGTCAATTAATAACATTTACTATCTACGAGTTTTAGGGCATAAAACCCAAATAATGTCATAATTCAAACTAAAACCTATTGCTACTGGATTGAGCATGCTTTCAATGCAATTACAGACATAAAACACACACTATTTTTTTTTTCTAGGAAGTCGGCGATTGCCTCAGTTTTTTATGCTTTTTTTTCTAATTTTCCAAGCAACTAATTTTTTTTTATCTATACTTTTTATTCATACACTAGGTCCATTTTTAATCCACTTTGTCTACTTTTTCTCTAAAACAAGTAAGGTTAGTCCTAAGCCAAAGATGGACCTTTCGGGGTGACAACAGATATATAAACTAAATAATATAATTATAAGCATGCAAGACTTTAATTTCGCAAGAACAATGACTTAAAGATGCATGAGAGATAAGGAAAAAAAAGTAATGGTCTTAAAATTCATGATTATGCTCTCATAACATTCTTTCATGTAGATTTTATTACAACAAGAGTGTGTCATAAACTATTCATCATAACAAACTAAGCAATAGATCAAATACAAACAATCAAGCACACAACAATGTCCGAGCATAGTGCTCAATGACTGTAGATCAGATCAAAATTAAACTACCCAACGGGTACCTAACCCCCAACTTAAAATGATTCTTTGTCCCCAATGTATCCTAATTAAAGCTCTAAAGTAAAAAAAGTACAAGAAAACAGAAAACCTCCTCCGATAATGTTCCCGTGCATGGGGTGATGGTTGGGTTACCACTCTCTTCAATTTGGTTTTCTTTCTTTTTAGGCTCTAAAGAGACCTACAAAAAAAAAAAGGAAAAAAAAAAAAGAAAACTATACATAAAAAGAAGCTAGTTTAAATTCTACTCCAAGAAAGCAATTAAAATTTGCCATCAGGAAGCGCAAATTTTTAAACGTCTTGCTCAACATGATTTATACCCTATCAAGGCACAAAGAAATTCTCATATATCTCTGATCACTTCTTGGATGAGTCAATATAGCCTCGTAAGGTTATAAAGGTTCCCATCTTTTGAAATAAACCAGACAGGTCGAATTTTTTATTTTTAATTTGTGGTAAAAAAAGTGAAAAAAAAAAATCAAAAGACTCAAGTGAACCTAAAGAGTCGAAATAAAGAAAAAACTCAACAGACTCTGACTCGTGAGGAAAAGATTAGCAATAACAAAAATATAAGAAATGCCAGGGGGAATAACAAATCGAGGCTTGGTAGCCTCTGACCTTACTAACTTGTTCCTGACATGACATGAAATAAACATCTTCTTCATCACTAAAGGGGTAAAATTCCTCTACGAACTCAGCCTTAGTGGTATGAACGATGGGAAGCTCTGAACGGCTCTCTCCAATGTAAGCATGGAATTTGCAAGCTAAGAAACAGAACCAACCTCAACAAGCTGGGGGATTAAGTCTTCAAGTGAGACTCAATAGAATCCTGCACACACTGAGAAGAACTATCAACAAGTTCACACATTATAAAACCCAAACTATTACCTTGACCGGCACTCTAAGGAGCCAATTGCTCAACTTGATGATCGATGCTAGTCAATTTACTACTCGGTTCGAGATCCATCCAAGACTCTTCAAGCCTCCCAACTAATTCAGTAATCTAAGCAACGAGGTCACTCAGATTCTGAAATTTAGTTCTAACTTCGGATCTGGAATGGAAGCTATCCGACTGGAAACTTGAGAGTTCCTGTTGAATAAAGGAAGTTTTTTGCACAAACTCACCAAAGCTGTTAAAAAGTTCCCTAACCATATCTTCTAAAGACATACCTAAATTGGCATAAAAAAACATACATTAATGTCAAGCTCGGGCTAGGAATCTCTCTAAGGGAATAGGGATCGCGTTCAGGACCACGCAAAACCTATAATTTCTTAGCAGCCAAAACTTTAACAAGAGAGATTAGTTCAGATATTTGATTTCTAAGCTCACTAAATTCTCTTACATTTTCTTCTCTTCGTTGGGCTGCTTGCTTTGCACGAAATGCGTAGTAAATGTCCAATTTCCTGTCATGAGAAAACAAGTAGACACAAGAAAGAAAATATTTTTGGGGTTTTTAAAGTTTACAAGTCAAATTCAGCTAAAAGAGATTAACTAGTTTGCCTCCCTGGCAACGGCGCCATTTTGTTCAACCAAAACTTTACATCGTTAATAAACCTCAGACTCGATCAAAAGAATACTTATAAATCATCGAACCACTACTTATACTACAAGGTAGCCCAAGTGGCAAACACGGGGTCGAACCACAAAGAGGCCAAGAATTAAATCTCTCCTAAGTTAAATTTGACTGAGTAAAAATGGGGTTTTGGTTTTGAATAAAATGAAAACATGCAAAAAATTAAAATGCGACGGATAAATATAAACAAAGATTGGTTTATCTAGTTCTCAGATCAAGATAGAGATTCAATGCAATTTCTATCATCGTTTTTTACCAAATAATTATGCAATCAAATTATGCATGCACGACTACTCGCTTGATTCGATATAACTAGCCTCTACAGTGGCGGATAACTAGCAAGAATCTAACCAAGAAAGCGTCCTAATTATTAATTAAGGTCGGAAAGCCAATACCCTAACTAATCTACATGCTTCTAAATTCTATTGGGTTCGATAGCAATCATGTAGAACTAAAACACATGCATTATGATTAAGGATTCAATTGTGTCGATTAATTGTCAAGAAAACTATATTCAATTAACCAATTTGCAATTCATGCATCCTAGGAATAGCCATAAAATGCACAATTAACTAATGTAACTTGATTAATTTTAGCTAGACATTCAAGTAAAAACGTGACATAACTAAAAATCGATTAGCCATGCACGATTATTCGTGAAAAGTCAACCTCACAATCGCGTGTATAGAAATTAAAGAGGATTCAAGGAAAACATAATTTCAGAATGCAAACAACAATTAAACCAGAAAACTCAAGAAATAAGCAAAGAATTCTTAATCTAAGAACTAGATGAAAATTGTCTCAACAATTCATAGAAAAATCAAAGAGACAATTCAATCCAAGCTTACAACCCAAAATAAAATAAATAAAACCTACCTAAAGATGCTGAAAAGATAGAGAGGAAGAAGAAAACCAGGCCTCTCCTCGGCCCTCATAAAATCCAACATGATTTTGACCTAAAGTTAAAAGAGCTATATATAGGAAGTAGTCATAGCATTGCAATGCTGTTACACAATTGACCCTCAAACGTTGGATGGGTGGTGCAATGCTAGCTTGACGCTGGTTTGCGCAAGAGGCGCATGCACGGAAGGCTAGAATGACGTCAAGAGTTCGTAGGCTTACAACACTCTTGGTGACGTTGCAACACTGCGCTGAATATTCAACCACTGCCTTCAGTGTTGGGATAGTGCCAGGCTTAGGAATGATGAGCATTGCGATGTTCATGTCAAGGGCAGTTTGGTCATTTTTACTTCTTTAATGTCTGGATGCTCAAATTACCTCTAAATTATTTTAGATTAACTCCATTTGGCTTCAAACACTCGGTTTTACCTCTTGGTTGCTCGATACCTATAAAATAGGATAATTAACATTAAAAATCTACTAGTAAGCTTGAGTTAAGCTAGAAATTATAGCTCTTTCTGAGAGCTATCATCTTTGCATCGAAAAATACCTCAAATCTTGTAGTGTCATGTCACAAATGTCTTTTGATTATTTGCACGGTAGTCATTTCACTAATTTCACTCTTATTTTAACAAAAAACTTTCGTTTTAAAATCAAAGTTCAAGAGTAAAAAAGAAACTTTTCAAAGTCTAAAGACATAGTGTTGAAACAAACACAAAGTTCATAAATATTCTATATAATAAAACCTTTTTTAAAAAAATCGTTTGGTTTCAATTTCATTCTTATGGTTTAAATATTTTATAGTGATTTTCAAGTTCATTGAGAATATTAATCTTCAAACCTCTTTTTTGGGCAATTTCATATATAGCAATCTAGAACAAAATAATTGAAATCTAGCATCATTTAAAATTATTTACAAACATGGTAAAAAAATTTGGCTTCTATCAATAGCTATCATTAAATTAGGTATATCATAATATCCAAATGACTGATGATGTCTATCACTAATACTTATCATGGACTAAGCTCTTTCAATACTTATTGATAAGTTTATCAATGATTGACATAAAAATAGTCTACCAAACATGTAAAAATGATTGCTAATAGGCGCAATTCATAAAACAATCTATCAATAATAAAAAGATATCATTCATGCCAAAATGAGCATAGCTCGACTGGCGCAGTACTTGTATCATTAACCTCAACGTCAGAGATTCAATTCTTCTACCCAAATATTGTCAAAAAAGAAAAAAGATATCACTAATAAACATAATAATGGTTTATTGATAATATATGTAAAAAAATTCATCAATAATAGACATAAGAATTATTGATAAGTGATAGACATCTATCGATAATTGATAACAAAAAAAAAAAAAAATGTACGTATGTTTCTGCTTGAAAGTTTGCTAAGAAATTAATGATTAGGTGCAAGTGTACATCATCAATAAATAATAAAGTGGAGAGTACTTCAAATATTATTTCCCAAGACTATTTGTGAATTTCATACTTTTAAGAGAGAAATTATTTGAGTTGAGCCTAAAGGTAACCAATAAAAATGAGTAGAGGTAAATTAATTATTAACAAAGGATTCGGCCAAGTAATGCAGTGCACTTTCTCTTATGAACTAGGGTAAATTTTCATTCAACATTGATTTTGGTTTGACGTTATAGATACTCGAGAATAAATAATGCATGAGAATATAATACTTGGAAATAAAAGATAACTGTATTCGATCATCCATAAAAATGTTATCAAAATTTTATGAACAAAAATTATGATATATTTAATTTATAAAATTAAGTATGACAATCTTATATATTAATTAATAGGTTAATTAATTAAACAATATATTTTATTTTATTTAACGAATTTATATTAATTATAGTCTAATACATAATCATCTTTAATTAGTTAAGTTCAATATTATTAATTTAAATTTAAATTAAGGAATAGAAGAACATATTTTTAATAAACAATATATTATATTAAAAAGTGAAAAAGAAAAATAAAAAATATGATATGGTAATAAAGAATACTAATTTATTTTTTTATATATAAAAATGATATGTTAATTATGAATGAAGTAATAAAAATTAAGCATAATAAATAATTAACTCATTATAAATAATCATATATTTATAATGAAATCAAATTAAAATTAATCACAATAAATGATTGTTGGATAATCAAAAAACAAAAAGTAATCAATTATTATTATTGAAAAATGAATTTTTACACTAACTAAAAAAATATAGAAAACTGCAGAAAAATATTTTCAAATATAGCAAAATTTCATTATCTATCAGTGATATACACTGATAAACATCTATCAATGACAGTGATAGACAGCAATATTTTGTTATATTTGAAATTATTTCATTTTTTTCATTTAAAACAATTACCCTTTAAATAATCCTAATTTATTAATTAAATATATTTAAGATATTTTAGCTAATTAATTAATAATTTTGTACATAAGTAATTGCATTCATTTAATAAATTGTTATTATAAAATAAATATTTATATTAATTTTGTTAAATTAATATTTATTAATTACTTAATTAATTAATTAATTGACTATATTCAAAATGAATTTTTATATATATAATAAAAAATAGAAGAAGAGGGGAGACAAGAGAAAACCCACAATTTTAGATGAGAAAAGAAAATATTGTCTTTGGGAAAAAAGGATGCTTGAGAATTACCTATTCTTAGGTAAATTGTTAAAACGATGAAACAAACATGAGTCAGTATGTGTCAATTCTCATCCATAAAACTCTCAAACCAAACGACCCCTAGAATCCTAAAAAAGTAGTCTTATATGTCTATAGTTAATTAAAACTTAGATGATGTCCTATGTCTAGGTCATTAGTTCCATATTCCTTTGTGAAAATTTTATGTTGATTTAACCTTCTCTACATTAAAACTCAACTAGCATGCTAACTTATGTGCCAATTTAAATTAACAAGATAAACTATAAAATCAACAAAGAAAATAACATAAAGTAATTAAGTGCAATGTATTCACAATCTCGTAAAACTAGTTCATCCTCCGAGAGCATCCACAAAACTGAACCTGTTAAAAATTGTAGCTAATAATTGCAAAAATAATTAACAAATTCATTGATAAAAAATTCATGAGTACAAAGGAAAGAATGTATGAAATGACCCGACCCCCTAGGACTTAAGTTAGGCCGTTATAAATACATGCATGCATGGAATTCAAAACGACACTCAATTAAATTCAAATACTAAAACAATAGTAAGGTACCCATAAATCAAACAGGACAATAAATAAGTTTGAAAAAAAATTCTTAAAAGTAAGTTTTAAACATCAAAACTAAAAGTTAAGAGGAACATGAAAAGAACTTTAAATTTCATGAGCGGAAGCGTAAAAACTAGTCTCAATGGCTCGATCACGAATTCCGCTTGACCATCGCCGGTGCATCTCTATCCTTACCTAAAACAACAACATGAGAAAGAATGAGTATAAAATACTTAGTAAGTAACCCCACTACTGGGGTCAGGCTAGGCATCTATATCCTCTAGATACCCACCTCTGGTGAAACATATAAATTGCTCTAGTCCTCATGGGACACATATACACATGAAACAAGAAGAGGGACTGAGTTCTATCCTACTGTAGTTAAGTATGTCCATTACCTCTAGTAATTCCCGTAGGACCCACAACCTCTAGTGAATCCTGAAGGAAACCCAATCTTTTACATATGCATTGTTATGCATACACCTCTTTCATATACACATAACTCACTTAATGTGTACCTCTTTCGTACACATGGTTACGTATACACAGAACCCACAGAATATGTACCTCTTTCGTACATCTAGTTATGTATACATCTCTTTCGTATACACATAACTGACTGAATATATACCTCTTTCGTACATCTAGTTATGTATACACCTCTTTCGTATACATATAACCCACTGAGTATGTACCTTCTTCGTACACCCCAGTACCCTCTAGGTATGCATCACTTTCATACACACCAGCCCTAGTACGTCTCTTTCATGTACTAGTGCCTTTTGACGTGCATCACTTTCATGCAGTCACATAGTCTGGAAAGGAAAAGAGATTGCATCTAACTTCATATTACATATAACATTCACCTAATCATGCATCCTCTAAAATCTCCTAATCAAGGTTAGGCTAGTTAACCTCAACATACATAATTAATCTGTATTAATGGATCCACCCTAGTACATCGATTTCATGCACTAACTCATGTAACAATCAAACATTTGAAATTTCATAATACATAATATAACTTACACACATTCATAATAAATCAAATCAACAAGCACATCAACAAAATGCTCCAACTTTCACCTAACTTTAAGACATTTCTGTAGTAGTGTCGCTTAACTCATAATTTAGGGTCATGCCCAATCGTCCTTTTAATATATTCCAGCTCATACATTAACAAGTTTTAGTCATATTATCACATGCTCTTATATCTTTTCTAAACAGTCCATTAAATCTCAGAACAGTCAAAATTATCCTTGTAACTAGTCTTACAATCCTCAACATCAACAGATCAAATACAACCATATGGAATCACATACCATCTCATGCTAGCATTCAAGTGTCTATGTGCACAAGTAAATCTTTTAGATCTCATACCAGAACATACATTGATCATACTGTACTATCAGACCATCACGCTGTCATTCTGCCATATCACTCATTTATCATGCTACCATACATCTAATGTTTGGCCCATGGGTGGTTCCAGTAGTAAGATTACTTACCTCAAATTACGCCTAAGTGGCAAACAATTTAATTTTTCTCCTCGTTTAGATGAATCTTGAATCAAGCCCCAAAGTATAGCTTGTTCCAAAACTGCCTTCGATCTCTCAAACAAATGCCTCAATCAAAACGTTGCTTGGTCCAAAATTAGTTTCAAACTTAAGTTCGTTTGCGAACCCAACTTAATCCTTCGCAATGCCTGACAACACACTTCTACCTTAAAATTCCACCAGTGCTCGAATCTTTCCTAAGGTCCAAAAATCTTGCGACGGGTCACATGCTCTGGTTGCTGTGATAGGTTGAAGAAGAGATTGTCGGCTGGATGTGATAAGCCATGCAAGAACAGTTGGAGCGGCGGAAAGGGTCTAGGCTGGATGAAGAAGAAATTGAAAGGAGAGTACCGGCGGGTGCGTAAGGAAGAAAGGGAAAGAGGGTTTTAAAAATGATAATAATAATAATAATAAAACAAAAAGGAAATAAATATAATTACATTTAATTCCTTTCCGTTTTATAAAATTAAATTCCTTACCGTTTTATACTATTAAATTTCTTTCCGTTTCAAAAGAAAAATAATTCCTACCATTAATTTTCAAATTGAATTTAAAATTGAATAATTTCACGCCAACAATTAAATTCCCGCACTTACACTTGAAGTCTAAAATTCAAAAAATGCCCTCCAACTAATAACAATAACTGAAATTTCAAATAATAAAGTTACTGAAATTACATTATTACTAAAAAAAATGTGCGGGATGTTATAATGTATGAACTGAAACAGCAAAACATTAACTAAGAACATAATGTAAAAGCTAGAAAAAAAAGTTTCTCAATCCTAGTCACAATGATCTCTTCGCTTTCTAAGATGCTCTCTTGACTCGATTCCACCTCTTTCAAGAATAATCTTGGTTACAACACTATCTTACAGATAGAGTTAAACTAAAAGCCCTAACTTCAAAGAAATTTTCATTCTTGAAGTTTAAAACACATCTCTCTTTAATGGAAGTGTGAAAACTGTCACTAAGCCTTGATTCTCCAAATTGACGGGTTGAAGGGCTTCTATATGGCTTTAGGGGATAGGGTTGTTGCCAAAATACTTGCTCCATACTCATCTAGGAAGATTTAGCATAGACTAAAAGCTCAGGGCCTCAACATAAGCAAAATTGTTTAGACCGCAACAATTTCGTTCAACTAGTCTAGGGCACAATGTTGCCCTGTTGATTTTTAAATTTAAGTTTTAAATTAGCCATAAAAATATGTGTTTAATTGTTTAGTCTCTTAAAGGTAATTCTCGAAGAGAGCTGAATAGATGGTGAATTTGATTCATGTTGCTAAGTGTCGGTCAGGGTAGATTGCAAACATAATTTGATCACATACAATCTAACTCCTCTCAGCTTAAAAGAGCATATATTCGAGGTGTAGGGATTACAACCCCACGCATCGGAAAAAATCAGATCTAACTCTAATTTAATATCAAACAAAGATAACACTAGAAAATAAACCTAGGTAAACATACATTTTCAACAAAATAAAGAAAGAGGAAATTTCTTACCTTTAGACGTCTTGATCAAAACAACTCCCAAAAGATCTTCACTGGTATTCTCAGATGGGTTTTATGAGGCGGGATAGTGGGATCCCCTCTTCTTCATTTGGGAGGAAAAAAAATAGATTCAGAAAGATCTTTGTGCTAAGGAAAGGGTTTCTCTCTTTTTTTTCCGTTAAAACCACACTTTTAGTGTGAGAGTCAGAGGGAAAGGAAGAAAATCAGGGAGAAGACTCACTCTACCCAAAAAAAAAAAAACGTAACTCCCCAACCTAATTTTTTTTATTTAACTTTGTTTATTATTATAAAATAAACAAATCTTATTTTGATTAATTAATAATAATAAATATATTTAATTTAACAAAATAAATTAAATCTAATTTAATTTATTAAAAAATTAAATTAAATAATTATTAATTAATAATAATTAAATATCTCATATATTTAATTAAATGTGTACTAGAATCATATTCTAATACATCCCTCTCACATAACCTATAATTTCAATTCAATTAATTTAATCAAATCATATTTAGTTAAATATAATTAAATTAAAATAATTAATTCATCATTAAATTAAATATCACATATTGAATTTAACCTTATAATTGATCACATTCAATTATCTTTCTCTCATATAATCTATAGTTTTGATGTGCATCTTATGCGCATTATTTTTAACCTATAATTTTAATATGAAATTAATTCATATTCCATTTAATATTTGAAATCCTTCGATTATATAATTCTCCCATAAATTAATTTTTAAGTCAAATTCAAAATAAATTTATATAATAAAGTTTAATTAAATTATAAACTTTATATTATAATGTATCAACATACATTATATTATTTTCTCTTAGTAAATTTGAACAATTCAAATTACTTTAATTTCCTCAATACCCTTTTTTCAGCTACTAGTGGGACTTAATGGACCTACGTATCAGAAGCTTCAATGATATGAGATTAATTGGCTAAACTCATTAACCGAGTTAATCAATATTCGTTAACTGTGGGTACACTCCACTATAGACTCACAGTTGCTCTTTTCTCACTATAGATATATTACTGTATCCACATATATAGACCAATAACAACAAGTAGTCCTTCACGAGTGTTCGTAACATTAATTGGGTCAAATTACCTTTTTAACCCTGGGTTACTTCTACATCCTTAGGTACTAGTGCTTCTCTAATGAACAACCTGTTTGTAGTCCAACCAACAAACAGAAATCCCTCTCGAGCGAATGAGAGAGCAGGGCCCTTTGTTCAAGACCCGAAAACACTACTTAAGGGAACACTCATCTACTTTCCTAAAGCGAGAAAGGAGTGAATTCCCTCTTATGAAATTATGTTCATAGCTATCCACTTGGTTTTGTCCCCAAAATGGTAGGCCTATTGAGTCGGCGAGCCAGCCACTTTCACTCATACAAATCCATGGACAATCCCTCATGAACAGGAGTTCATAACTCACATAGAATTGAGACTAAGTTACCTAGGTCATCCTAGTGAAATAGAAACCTAACTAGTCAATAGTGTTATAGCTAGGGGTTACTATTTTGCGGTCCGATCTCATGCAAACTCATTGCATGGGATACCCCCACTCACATGTCTCCTACACGAAAACGTTGAATTATTATGTTTGTATCAAATACAAAGTGGGTCGTATCCATAGTATTACAGGATAAGGTGCCCAACCTTATCCCTATACTATAGACTCTTTAGGTTGTATCTTGAACAGTGATCCCCGTATGTCTCTACATAAAGCTCAAGACTCATACAACAACCCAGGATGTTAGTTTATTGTATTAGAGTTATTTAGGCATGAATAACATAATATAAACAATAACGCTTTATTGAAAAAACATCAATAATAATTTATTAATGAACAGTCAAAAGTTACATTTATTATCTACGCGTTTTAGGGCATAATAAAACTCAACAGACTCCTTGTGATAATCTGCAAAATAAACACTTTTGGTGAAATATTCTCATGAAATCGGTCAAAAGTTACTTTTAAAGTACTTGGCTCAATCTTGATGTTTTAACATGAATGCAAGCATGATTGACGTATAACCTTCTTTCCTACCTTCATTATTCTAAACGAAAAGCTGCAATAACTGTGTTTTCACAAGTTATCACTCCCCAAATTAGAAATAATGCTTGTCCTCAAGCATATCTTATACTAAAGATTCATACTTACCCTACACCTTAATGTTGCGTTAATTGACTTCTTAAGATGCGTTTAACTTCTTAATAATCCTTTTCAATATCAATTATTTCTTCAAGTCTGGTCACCTTCTCTAAAGAAATCTTCTCTTAATCTTGAACCTTGAACAAACTTTTTGCTCAAGTCTTTTTCTTATTTCAAATAATTTTATGTCCCTTTTTCTTTTTGAAATGGGTTCGATTACAAAGAAGGATAGTTGCATTTTAGTTATTAAATTGTAAGTAAGGTGTTGAACTTTGTTACACTCTTTGTTTTGACTTGTTCCCACGGGTGTCATGTGAGCATCCAACTACAGTTGTGTTCCAAGTTCAACTCAACTCTTATCTTGGTTGAGTTTAAACTTATGTCAGACAATGGAATTGTCTTTATATATTGTTATTTACATTGTGTTGATCTTGGTGACTTGCTTTCGTTTTGGCTTACCTGCATAGGTCTCATGCAAAGTATCTAACTATAGGCAAGTGCCTTTCTCAACTTGAATCTTATTAAATTGGGTTTTTCTCCCTTGCACTGATAGTAGAGTTATATTCCCTTTGTTATTATTATTATTATTATTATTTTGCAGTTTAAAAAAATGGAATGCATTTGCTCAAACTTCTCCCACCCCAAAATTTTTTAGAATGACAAGTCTTCATTGCATTTAAAGAAAAACGAGAATAACCTTATTAATTTTTTTTTTTTTAAAAAAGAAGGTTGAGCAAAAGCATTGAAACGCATCAAAAACCTGCATTTTCTGGTTTTAGAATTTAGTTAGTTTTATACTTAATTTGAAATCTTTGATGCTTTTATTATTTGATTGTAGAGAATTGAGCAATTGGATGAGAACAAGCAATTTTGGAAGATTAATGACCAAAATACCCCCAAGAAGGTTAAAATTTTGACCTAGGGCATTTATTAATAGAGAAAGAGGAAAGAAAATTCGGAAATCGGAGGCAGGGCAGTATTGAACAATCATTGCAATGTTGCCCCGTGATGCTGCAA
>NW_028325361.1:0-14784 GCF_027475165.1 Benincasa hispida
TTGATGACTTAAATATAACTGGGACTCCTGAAAAACTTTCAAAGTCAATAGAATATCTTAAAGAAATAATTTGAGATGAAAGATCTCGAGAAAAAAGCAAAAAAAACAAAATTTCGCCATGGCTTGCAAATTAAACATTTAGCATATGGGATATTTGTTCATAGTCAACTTATACAGGAAATGTTTTGAAAAGATTTTATATGGACAAAGCACATCCATTGAACATTCCAATGAAAGCTTGTTCACTAGATGTAAAGAAATATATATTTCGACTTCAAGATGATAATGAAGAACTTCTTGTCCTGAAGTACCATATATCGTAGTGCAATTGGTGTACTTATGTATCTTGCTAATAATACAGAACCAGATATTGCATTTTCAGTAAATTTATTAGCAAGATATAGTTCTTCTCCAACTAAAAGACATTTGAACAAAATTAAGCATATACTCCATTATCTCCGAAGAATCATTAATATGGATTTGTTTTATTCAAATAAATCGAAATTTGATCTAGTTGGTTATGCAGATTCTGGATATTTATTTGATCCATACAAAATTAGATCTCAAACAAGTAAATATTCACATGTGGAGGAACTGCTATATCATGGCAATCAGTGAAACAGACCATGACAACCACTTCCTCAAATCATGTGAAATTTCTTGTAATTCATGAGGCTAGTTGAAAATATGGGCTAAAGATCAATGATTCAGCATATTCGGGAAACATGTTGTTCGTCTTCTAGTAAAAATCTTTCAACAATATTATAAGAAGACAACACAGCATGCATATCCCAAATGACAGGAGAATATATTAAAGGAGATAGAACAAAGCAGGTTTCACCAAAGCTTGTCTACCCTCATGATTGGATCATAAATTTGGTTTCAACATTATTGGATCATATCTCAATTTTTTTTTTTTTTTACCGAATAACTATTTTGGATTTATGGGCTCTAACACCATATTAAACACCATAGGTTTTCATCTCAACATGCCTTTTCAAGATGGGGTCTTTCTAGGTTCACCACTATAATAAGTTTATAATTTCCAAAATCAAAATGAAAGGAGACAAACAAACCATTGGCCCAAAAGACCGAGACCCTCAATTTTTATTTATATATTATTATAGTTGTAAAAATAAAATAAAATAAAAAATAATAATAATAATAATAATAATAAATAAATAAATAAATAAATAAATAAATAAATAAACCCTAAGAGTTCAAAGCTCTAACTAATGCATTTTCTTTTATCACCCAACCTCAAAACCCTTTTTTCCTCTTCTTCTTCAAACTATATATAGTAATGGAACACCAAAACTCTACTTCTCTAAAAATACATCGTTTTTCACCACATTAATGTAGTCACTGCTATATGTTTTAGACCTAAAAAAATCTTATAAATTATACACATACATTTTTCTTTTCTCAAATCAAATTATTCCCAGTAATTTGGAGGTTACTTTTATAAGTTACATTTATTTTTTCTTGTTTCATTTATTTGTGTAAATTTATTTTTCATGTTTCAATTACTTTTATACATTTGATAACATTCTTATCACTACCAAAATCTGGCAACCGCTGTGTTTTAGCATGTTGCAGCATTTCACTTCAGCCTTGTGTATTAAAAAAAGAAGACTAGTCTAAAATGATTACTTGTAATGAATTCAAATTTTAAATAAGTAGTTCTTAGGATAATTTTAATTAAGTAATTAACGACTTTATAACATGTAGTTTAATATTTTATTTAAGAAACGTGGGCTAGCATAAAGTGTGGGAGCATTTGAATTGAAACCACGAGATGATTTCTTACCAAAATAAATTGTGGGATTAGAGTTGCGGTTGTTTATATGCTCTAAAATGGAGCCTAAAAGGTATCCTACATATTTATGTTTTCGATTATGTTTGAGATTGATTTTGAAAACAATGAAAACATGTGATAGAATATTTGAAAATAATGTTTAAATCCTTATATTTTAGTTCATGTGCTCGTCTTTTCTTTTTCACTCTTTGAAAATATCTATTATAATCGTTATGCATTTAATTTTTATCCATTTTAGTTTCTAAATCTTAAATTTTATACTTTCAAGGTAATCTTTTATCATCCCTTTGTCCCTAACTTTTTGAATTAAATTTCATTAAAACATCGCGACATTCAATAATCTTCCTAAATTATTGTCTTAAATTTATATAGGAATCAAAATGGCGAAATTATTTTTTAGGAATTTAAGGATCAAATGAACAAAAGCTTAAGGTGTATCAATATCAAAATAGATGTTCTAAAATTACGAGCAAATGAAAAGACGTAAACACATGATCAAAATAGGATTTAAATTTATTTTCTAAAAAAATTAAAATCCTACATTTACTTTTTTTTTTTTTTTTTTTTTAAGAATAATGATAGGTGGGGGCACATATTCGAATCTCTCTAGGGACAAATATTCGAACCTGTCTAAGTTCTTCCTGATACTAAATATTAGAAGAATAGTGGTTTATTAGTGTACCACCATTTTAATGAGTTGAAATTTTATTTTGCAAATAAAAAATTGAGTTGAACAAGTTATTACGTAGTAAGGTTTTCATCTTACTAAAAAGTAATATATCAATTTAATCAAATCAGAACATGAAACCTATTCTACTCAACTAAGGAAAGTAAGTGTACTACAACAATATATAATAATTTTACCCAGTTTCAATGTTTTTTTTTTTTTTCATCACTATAAAAACTGAAGGAAAAATCATTCAAGGTTCCATAGGAGAATGCGGGGATCGGTCCTAATTTTCTTTCTTTCCTTTTTTTTACAAAATTATTAAAAATTATAGAATTAAGAAGAAAGATTATGCATCCAAGAATAAAATTACAGCATGTTTTTCTAATTAGAAAGGGAGGAAACAAATTTACCTTTGAAGAACCGATTTCTTCACGAAATTCCTCGAGCAGATCATGGTCTCCTCTTCCAAAAGGGACACTACCAAAAGACGAACCCTCTGTATTCTTTAGAGTTGAGAATAAGCAGGAGTTGTGGGTTCTACCCTAGATTTGGAAGAGGAAAGAAAATGGGGAGGAGGAGAGAGGTTTTTTGGAGAACTTTTCTCTTTTGTATGTTTTCTTTAGAAAGAACCGTTCTCTCAATAATCTAATGAGGAAGATGAATGATAGCCATTCACCTTACCCACTTCACGTATTGGATGAGAGATCAGGGGAGGGAATTAATTAAAATTGATTTAATTTTAATTAAATTAATATAAACAATATATATATATATATAAAAGAACTACTTTATTATATGTATATACACTATATGTTATATCAAATATAACACATAGTCTATAGTTTTATTTTCTCTTAATAATACATAACATTTAATATAAATTACATTTATATTAAATTCAATTATATGAATCTCATCCATATAATTAATATTTGAATCATATTCAAATATTTAATTCCTCTCAACTACTTTATGGTATTTAATATAAATCATATTTATATTAAATTTAATTATATGAATCTCATTCACATAATTAGTATTTGAATCGTATTCAAATTCCTCTCAAATATTTTATACTACAATGTATCAAATACATTATATTGATTATATCACATATAATTTATTTAATTAATTATATCATATATATTTAATTTGAACACTTCAAATTAAAATTAATTCTCAACTAAATCTCTGTTGAGTTACAGAGGGGACCTACTTGGATAATTAGTTAAACCTTTTAATTAAATTACCCAACTTCCGTTAACTGTCGGTCATTCCACTAAAGACCGAGAGCTGCACTCTCAAATATATTTCTGTGTCTATTTGATATAACCATTCAACAGTGCAATGACCCTTCACAAATTGCTCGCATGTACAACTAGGTCAAAATTACCGTTTTGTTCCTGTAGTTACATCTAACTCCTTAAGTACCACTGATTCTTCTAATGAACAATAAGTCATAGTTCAACTATGACCAAGTCCCTCTCGGGCCAGGAGAGGATGTGACCATTATGTTCAAGCCCCAGAATCAACCTTTAAGAGAGCAATTTATCTACTTGCCCTGACATCCGGGATGGAGTGAATTTCATCTTGTGTAGCTGTGTTCCTAGCTCCCCAGTCAAACGAAGCCCCAAAATGGTAGGTTGATTGAGTTGACAATCTGGCCATTCTCACCTATACAAATCAAAGGACCACCTTCATGAGCAGGAGTTCACAACTCACTCAAGATTCAGGTCATGTCACCTATGGTCATCCTAGTGAAATGTAAGTCTCTATTATTAATGGCATTATATAAAGAAACTAATCATTTCGTGGTCCGGTCTTATACAAACTTTTTGTATATGATACCCCGTTCACATGTCTCTACATGAATAATCAGGATCAGATCATTTGTAGTACTTTACAACACTTGTAACACCTACAAAGCGGGTCGTATCCATAGTGTCACTAAGATAAGGTACCATCTACTACAGACCGTTTAGGTTATTATTTAAACAAGATCCACTTGTATGTCTCTACATACTTGTTTAAATTACATAAAATAACCTAGGATCTTAGTTTATTGGATTGAGTATATACTTATAAAATAAAATTGATTTTATTAACAAAAATATGTTTATACAATGTTTACAAACTAGGAGATGACAAAGAGATTTAGGTAACCAATCCCAACGAAAACTTAATTGAAATCTTTTAATACATAAGAAATAAGAAATAAAATAAAGATTTTGAAAAACATTCAACACAAGATTAATGGAAAAAACGACTAAAATATATAAAACTAACTTTAGAAAAAGGAACTGAATTGAACTCCGAAAATGGGCTTTGGAGCAAACTTTTTGGGCCGGATAGATTTGATCCGGCCCAAATTGAAGGTAACAAAACAACCAGTCTGTACAAAAAAAGCCGAGCAAGCCAGCTAAGCGTGAGCTTCGTTTATACACTTGACCGTTACAAAACTTTCCAAATAGACCACATCTTTCTTAATATATTTTATTAAATTTTCAAAGAAAACCCCTCCCTTCATTATTATTATTATTATTTCCTATTTCAGGCCGCTGCCTCTCAATATAAATCCTACCAAAAAATTCGACCGTTACTTCTTCCTCACAGAAAAAACCCCACTCTGCTTGAGAAGAGGAAAAACAAACAGAGGAGATTCTTTATTGGTTTTCTCTGTTGCATTGAAATTTATCACACTCCTCCCCCATTACCGATTCCCCCTATTCTTTCTTAGATCCAAGAAAGAAGAAACAAAAAATGGATTCGCCTCAGGCAAGAAAAACTGGGCTTAATCTCCCAGCTGGAATGGCCGAACGGTCACTTCGGCTCGAGACATTTTCGGGTTCTTTTCGAGCGATATCAAACTTGTCGTCGCCTTCGAAAACCTCGACTTGCAGCGACAGATTCATTCCGTGTAGATCCTCGTCGAGGCTGCACACATTTGGGCTGATTGAAAAGGCCTCCCCTGTGAAAGAAGGGGGAAATGAGGCTTATTCAAGGTTGTTGAAATCGGAGCTTTTTGGATCTGATTTTGGTTCTTTTTCCCCTGCAGGTTCCCAAGGTCAAGGCTCTCCTATGAGTCCTAGCAAGAACATATTCAGGTTTAAAACGGATCCCTCCGCTCCAAATTCCCCTTATTCCCCTTCAATTTTTGGCCAAGATGCTGGCCATTCTTCTGAAATCTCAACCCCACCAAAGCCGCCTCGCAAAGTCCCCAAGACACCTCATAAGGTCTATACCCTTCTTCTTCAATACTGTGTTTGCTGTAAAATTACTCAGCTAAGTTCTTCATTACTATTGCAGGTTCTTGATGCGCCATCGCTTCAAGATGATTTCTACTTGAATCTTGTAGATTGGTCCTCACAGAATGTGTTGGCTGTAGGACTTGGAACATGCGTTTATTTATGGAGTGCATCAAATTGCAAAGTAAGTTCACTTCACAGATCAACTCCCTGTTCTTAATTTTGTTTTAACCCCTTCTCAACAAATGGGTGTGTTTTATTTCATTTTCAGGTCACTAAGTTATGTGATTTGGGACCCAATGATGGTGTGTGTTCAGTTCAATGGACCAGAGAGGGTTCCTACATATCAATTGGTACAAATCTGGGTCAAGTTCAGGTAACACGATAGAAGATAAAGATAGAAGTTTTGGGATCAGGCTTCATGATAAAAGTTCGTATTTTTACTTTTCTGTTGTGTTTCAATGTTATAACTAGATATGGGATGGGAGTCAATGCAAGAAAGTTAGAACCATGGGAGGGCATCAAACGAGAACTGGTGTTTTGGCATGGAATTCTCGTATATTAGCATCAGGAAGCCGAGATCGTAATATTCTTCAACATGATCTCCGAGTTGCTAGTGAGTTTGTGAACAAACTCGTAGGCCATAAATCTGAGGTGAGAATGAGAAATACTCGGTATAGATAATATCACAACATTACAGGATTATCGATTCTTTTAATGACACCTGCAGGTTTGTGGGCTTAAATGGTCAAACGATGACAGAGAGCTTGCCTCTGGTGGAAATGACAATCAGGTAGAGATATATGGATAATCCATCCTGTTCAAAGAGGTTTTTTTTCTTTGATTTGATCATTTAATAATAGAGCTTCTTTTGTTAACAGCTTTTGGTATGGAACCAGCATTCACAGCAGCCTGTACTAAGATTAACTGAGCACACAGCTGCTGTTAAGGCCATCGCTTGGTCGCCACACCAGAGCAGCCTTCTTGCGTCTGGAGGCGGAACTGCTGATCGATGCATTCGCTTCTGGAATACTGCAAACGGTCACCAGTTGGAGAGTGTTGACACTGGAAGCCAGGTTCTTTTCCCTTGTAAAGATGATGAGAATATGATTCCCTCAACTTCATCAACCTTATGATAGATTCTGTCAAATTTTTTTTTCAGGTTTGCAATCTTGCATGGAGTAAAAATGTAAATGAACTTGTGAGTACACATGGGTATTCACAGAACCAGATTATGGTGTGGAAGTATCCATCAATGGGAAAGGTTTGTTTTTCAAAGACAATTCAAAATATAATATGATTCCAGTAGATATAAATATAAATTCTCAGGCTTAGATCTGTTGCTTTTTCTTTCTCAATAGGTTGCTACTCTAACTGGACACACAATGAGAGTGTTGTACCTGGCAATGTCTCCTGATGGTCAGGTATTTGAACATGTTATATGCCTGGTTGTTTAAGGTTTACTTCACCAAAAGCAATTTCCTTTTTGAAGGTCTCATGAATATGGCCTCTTGCAGACAATTGTAACAGGTGCTGGAGATGAAACTCTTCGGTTTTGGAATATCTTCCCATCAATGAAAACACAGGTAAACAAGGAGATGTGATTCTTTATTTTACATGAACACCAGTCATCAACTTTCAAGAAAAATCAGATAATTCCTTAAATGATTCCTTTAAAAGGTTTATAATGTTGTCTCTGTTTTTTCAGACACCAGTCAGGGATACCGGCCTGTGGTCATTAGGGCGAACACAAATCCGATGACGAAATTCCTTACAATAGGAAGCATAGCTTTCATTCATTCATTCATTTTGTAAATGGCAGCCTCTTTGGAATTCTCCCAAAGCAACTGTTTGTGAGTGCAAGAAACAATGCAAGAAACAATGCGGGTTTCAGAGAACAGTATTTTGATTTGTTTGTTTTAATTTCTGTATTTTTGATAAATGAAAAGGTCATTTTGTTCTTGATTCACACAATCTCAATGAAAGCCACTTCTTATTGGTTTGACTTAATGCTGAACAAGGCAAGTTAAATAATAGGTCGTCTTATACAAACAACTAATACAAAATCTGCAAACTCAACAAATCTCTCCAAGTAATTCACATTGCGACTAATTCCGGAAAAAACCTCTCTACGTCTCTCCAATGAGGCTACACTGTTCGGGAACTCCGCTTTGACAATCTCATATTCTAGTTGTGTACAGTTGCAGTCAGCTCAAAATTTGAACATTTATGTTCTTGCCTTCAAGCTTTGACATATCAGATAAATCTCTCTTGATGACGATCTAGTAGCCTTAGGCCTCAACAGGGATGACTTTCGGAAGAGTGGTTTCAACATACGGCTGAATTCTGTGATAAAGAATAGAAGAAGAGTGTAAAGACAAAACCAACTATAACCAGCTATAGACTTTATGTGGAAATCAAATTCTACCTTGGGTATCTTCACTCTCCAAAAGTTTTATAACGAGGTGGCCTCCTTGTCGTAACACGCCATCACAATCTGAAACCGAAGTGGAATCATCCACATTGTCGTTATCCTTTCCATGTATAACATCTCCAACACCTAACGCAGCTTCTCCAAGAGCCAAATTAACTGCTTGCATCCCTAATTCAACTGATAATGCTGCATCTCTCGTGGTGATTCCAGATACTAAGGGGCACATATCTGAGAGTATTACAGAAAATCCCTTCTCCTACAGAACCAATCAAAAAACAGGATTTAGACAGTGTAACTCGCAAAGTTTTCTTCCCCCAGTCACTGCACCTTCTCTTCGAACTCCTTATGTGTATATTTATGCCTTTTTGTTTAACACTTTCAATTTTCTAAAGTAAGGAGAAAACTTTGCATCTCCTAAACCAAACCATTGCCACAAATCTTGCACTTCCATTGAATGCTAGTCATAGAGTGATGTTTCTAATAACATCATTCAAAGAGTGAACAGGAATGTTACCAATGTACCAATAAAAGCTATGTTCAGGAATGATGCAACATTCAATGTTAATGAAATTGAATTGGTAAAAATAGTACTACATGACATTCCCTACTTTTGATAAGCGAAGTTACCTTAGGAGATAACGACTTCAATTTATTTTTAGGAAGGTTCATTACATCAGCACAAACAGTTTGAACCCTTGAGTCACAATGCACATGAGGAACCTTTACCTTCTGTTCTGCAAGACCCACATTTTCTTTTACAAATTATAACTTTCTAATAAATGAATTCAGCATAATTAAGTAACCCAGAAGAAGAAAAATAGTACACCTTGAGATCAATTCCCAAAACAGAGCCTCCATTTCTCGGAGGTCCCAGACTCTGGCAAGCTACCTGAAGCCAGGCACCGGGAGCACAACCAAGGTCCAAAACGGAGGAGCCAGAAGTAATCAATTTGAATTGGTTCTGAATCTGAAGCAACTGTTATGAAAGCAGAGGAGGAGAATAAAAACATATATAATTAGGATTGGCGAGGAGGGTGGAAGGCTATAAGGAGGAGGAAAAACAGAGAGGGGAAGTAGGGTTATACCTTGAAGGCGGATCTTGCGACATAGCCAAGGCGTTGAGCTTCTCTGTAGAAGAAATCGGGTGCTCCTGCTCCACTCATTTCCTTCTTCTTCCCCGGAAAACTGCTTCTATCTAAAACCCTTCTCTAGGGTTTCAACTTGAGTTTTCAGATTTTTTTTTTTTTTTTAATTATTTTCTTTTTTAATTTTTTTTTTATTTCATTATTTTTGTTAAAAGGGGAATTTGCACCACATACGTTAAAACAGATGGAAAACTATTAGATAAACATACCTCAAGACTAATTAACAATTAAAAAAAAAAAAAAAAAGTAACCTATGTCATTATATCTTATAAACATTGTGATGTTTTTCTATTAATATAATTATAATTTGTACTAAGTTTAAGTGTAAGAATCTAACTTTTTCTTTTCACCTTAATTTGTTTATAAATTAAACTGGCATTTTCGTTAGTACTATTTGATTAGAGAAATTTGAACCATAAATTTTTAGATAGTTAATATTTTTGCGTGTCGGTGAAACGAAAACAACAGTTTTACTTTATGGTACACTTATAATTTTATTGTTATTATTGTTGAAAAAATATGTACTACAATGAAAAAATTAGTAATAATTATTTTGATGTCAGTTAATGCACAAAACAGATTTTATGCATATTCATACATTTTTTTTAAGTGGCAATTGCAAGCATATAAAAAAGTTCAAAAAATTAGGTCCATATCTACCTAAATATAAATTTTACAAAAATAGGAAAATGAGTCGATTCAACCCAATTTAAATGAGACATTGAAATTGAAAAGTTAAAAATGCCCTGATCCACTAACCATATAAAATTTGATTGCTATTGGATTGTCACGTGATTGTTGTCTAATTTTTATTTGACATTGATTACTATATGATTGTTAATGATACAAATGTTATCTGATCGGATTGCAATTTGATTACTATCGATACTAATTGTTCGATTATACCGATTATTATCTAATTTTAATTTCACTTTCGACTATTTGAACATTTTTATTCTCTTTTATTTCTACGCATTTTCCGTTTCAATTCTTCTTTTCACTCCCCATTTCTTCCATTTCTATTAATATACAACGTCGAAAGAAAATCATTATGATTGATGCCCTCATTGTTTATGATATTGCTATTTGATTGACATCTGATTATCTTTACTTTTGTCACGTAATTAGTAATTTCTAATCGTAGTTTCTAATATTGTAATTTGATTGTCTCTTGATTCTCACCTGATTTCTATATGAACTTTTACTACATCATTTGATTGTTATCTAATTGACATATAATTGTTATTAGATTGCTATCCCGTTGCTATTTGATTACTATTTGATTATTATTATTATTATTAATGATAGTGTTGATTGTTGTCTAATTTCTATATGATTTTGGTTGTTATCTAACTACCAGTAATATGGATTGCTAAATAATTGTTGTTTGATTACTATTTGATATTGATACTTAATGATAAAGATTACTATTTGATTGGTATGTGATATACTAAAAAATTGTTAAAATAATACATTGACATACTAAAACAATATATTATCATAGTTACATCAAAACAAATAATAGCTATGTCTTTGATATACACAATGTAATTGTTAAAATAGGAGCAAATTTACATGTTTTCTAACATTCTCTTTGATGGCCACACCATGCCTTTATCCATTGAGGTAACTGGATTATTAGACGACCTCTTAGTCGTCTGTTCTTTCAACCATTCTATTGATGATTACACTTTCTTTTGGAATTTCTTCAATATAAGTGTTTTGGGATTTTTCAAGTTCCACCTTCAAGAACAATTCTTGTAGAAACAGAATTCCAACAAAACCTGAATGTCAAAATGAAATAGAAAGAAGTGGAGTTGAGAATTATTCTCTGCAAGCTAATTTTAGTTTCTTAAAATTCAAATCAATTTTGTTGTGAGTCTTGTTTGTGAGTATGGTTACGTTTTTTATATGCTAGAATATGTGGGTTGTTGAGTTTTTTTTTTTTTTTTTATCTATTTTTAGGTATTCTTTTGTATATTTACCTATCATTTACACTGAAATATAGAAATACTGTGATAATTTCACATGGTCTCAAAACCCAAAATTAGGGTTAGACCATCATATCATTGCTAGCACCGTCAATAGTTCGTGTCTCTGTCCATGCGCATCCATTCTGTCCGAGTCTCTGTCTATTCCCTCCATTTGTTCATACACTAGATCGTGTGTCCCTTCGTTAGATCATGAGTTCCCTCTGTCTGTCTCCATCCATGTCAAATCTATTTGTCCGTCTATGGCTGTTCTGCCTCTCAAATCTGTCTCCAATTGTGGGCTATTCTATCTCCGATCATGGCTTCCCAGATTGTGGGTTTGATCCACCTGTCTCTGAAACAACTTGACTTTCTAGGACTTATATTAAGTCAATACTACATGTATGCATAAATCTCAAAACGGCTATCTCAAAAATTTTAACTAAATCAAACAAATTTTATTAAATATTGTAAAATCTAAATAACTTAAAATCTTTGATCGGGTCCCCCTAAAATATAAGTTCAAAATAAATTTTTTGAAATTTTATAAATAAAAATTTCAACAATGGGACTCTAAATCAAACATTAAGACTGAAATTTAAAACACTAAAAATATGAAAACATGAGTAGAAGCATCTCTCTGGTCTTAATGGCACGATCACGGATTCCTTCTACTATTCGGCGGTACATCCTTGCACTTACCTGAAAAACATAATATATATAAAAAAAAAAAAAAGGTATTAAATACTCTAAGTAATCCCACTACCGATGTCTTTAGATGACACTCCCTGGTGGGACATGCATAAACCTCTACTTTCCATGGGATGGCTAACTAGTGATTAGTTGAACCCACTTCTTCATGTATTAGGTATACACACAAACCTCTTGTGAATCCTGAAGGAAACAAAAACCTCTGATGAAGTTATGAAGAAGATCACCACCTTTGGTGAATCCCGAAGGAAACACGAGGCTTTTGGTGAAATCCCGAAGGAGATCACCACCTCCAGTGAAGTTCCGAAGGAGATCACTAATCTCTAGTGAATCTCGATGGAAACACAAACCTCTGGTGAAATCCCAAAGGAGATCATCACTTTTGGTGAATCCCAAAAGAAATACAAACCTCTGGTGTATCCCGTATCCCAAAGGAAACACAAACCTCTGGTGAAATCCTAAAGAAGATCACCACCTCTGATATGTATCTAATTACGGGTAAGGGTAACTATCAATATGGTAAACATAATGCACATCATATACATAGTCCCACAAGCATGCAAATACATATCATCATGCTCAATGTTTATCTAGCAAATTATATAAACAAAATAATCTTAGTTCATGCTAACACTCATAGCATGCTTCAAAACATAATCAAGATCAACTTATTTATCCTCATGCATCTCGACGCAAACAATCTTGGAATCCTTAAAAATTAATCTTAAATTTATCGTCTGCCACAAAGGCGGTACCAGTAGTAAGATTACTTACCTCGAATTGAAATTCCAAAATTAATCCAAGAAATCAACCTCCAACAAGACTTGAATAAATGTCTCAAACGCTTTGCTTACTCCAAACTTCGCTCAAAGATTCAAATCTGTACATAAACCATAATTTAGGATTTAAAATCCAATTTCCAACATTTATAACTAATCCAAAAAGTTCCATAGTATTAATACTCACCAATTATGCACTCCAAAACTCCTAAAACTTGTTGAATAGTACACTAACGACTTTCAAAAACTTGAATTGATGCTCCAAATATTATAGGTAAATCAAGTTGCCCAAAATTTAGTGTGTATTAAAGAACCAATGAAGAAATCCAAAAAAAAATCATCAACAACTCACCAAAGAAAAATTTCAGCGAGCGGCGGTGACCGGCGGATGTACAACAACGAACAGTTAAGAAAAATATGAAAGTAACAGGGATTTTTCTCTCTAATTGATCTCCCTTTGGAATGAAGTGGATGGTTGTATTTATAGAGGAAAAACACTTCTAATCCTAAATTATTTGGGATTTCATAACTTGAAGTAGTAGATAGATTAAATTTCCTTTTTTAATAAGACATTTTCTCTAATTAGGAAATCCATATTTTAATTAATTAGAAAATCCAAGTTTCCCTTAAATTGAATTAAAATTCCAATTCTTTACAAATATCTTTTAAATTAATTAACTTGCCTCCCAATTTAAATTTTTAGCCCCAATTTATCAAAATACGGATAAGCTTTGGGTATTGGGCTCTTACCATAACTTCTCGTTCTCGTATTGCCTCATTAAACTGGTAATTCTACCATAAAACTTTCACTATTGCTACCTCTCTACGGCTTAAAGTCTTCACCTCCCTGGCAAGAATTTGAACAGGTTTCTCCGCATAATTTAGGTTCTCATTCAACTGTAATGGGTTGAAGTCCACCACATAGGATGGATCTATCACATACTTCCTCAACATCGAGACATGAAAAACAATGTGAATTATGGAGAGAGACGGTGGCAATGCCAACCAATAAATTATAGGAGCAATACGCTTCAATACCTCGAAAGGCTCAATAAATCGTGGACTTAGTTTTTCCTTTCTACCAAACCTCAAAATATCTTTCATATGTGCTACTTTCAAAAACACTTTATCACCAATTTCAAATTCTAGGTCTTTACGCCTAACATCGACATAATTTTTATGTCTATTTTGAGCTGTTTACATACGTGCTCGAATCTTCTGTATTGTCTCATTTGTCCTCTACACTAACTCAGGTCCTAGAAACTTCCATTCACCAACCTCATCCCAAAATACAGGAGACCTGCAACTCTTCCCATATAGGGCCTTAAATGGCGACATGCCAATACTAGTCTGGTGACTGTTAAAGTGAGCAAACTTCATGAGATGCAAACGAGAGCCTCAACTCTTCGATAACTCCCACCCACAAGCACATGACTTATTCTCCAATTTTTGGATCAAACGCTTTGTTCAACCATCAGTCTGTGGGTGAAAAGCTATAATAATTTTTGACTGGTTATCTAACATCTTCTGGGAGACTCTTTCAAAAATAGATGTAAAACATGGGTCACCATTTGACATAACTGAAACCAGTACCAAAAGAGGTGTGACAACCCCTTCAAACCAACAACACTGTAACACGTTCGCGCTGAGAACTATGAAAACTGTCGTGAGCTTAAGAAAGTCTTATCCACTAAAAACATATATATGAGCCTACCATATTGTCACAAGGAAATCTTCAAACATGCGATGGAGAAACTGGTCATACTATAACGCGTCATCTAAAGATACGTAACAAAACAATTCTGGTCAACTAAAAACTGTTTATACTCTACAAGCGTCGACCGTGGTATCTTTCTTATGGCCTACATGTCTGAGAATAACTACGTCTAACTAAGTCTCATTTTCATGAGAAACTCATCATGAGGGTCTATACTGTCACGGGCTATAAAACTTACTTGAGCCAATTCTCATATTGTTCTTTAGCCTTAAAACAATTGCATATCATTACTTA
>NW_028325362.1:0-1652 GCF_027475165.1 Benincasa hispida
AGCGTCATTGATCTGCAATTGGATTAGCAAATTTTAAGCAATACTTAATCAAATCTTAAGAAATTGCTTAGTAATTGATTAATGATCATCCAAATATTTATATAAGTGTTCACTTAAAATTGTATAAGCGATCGCGTATATACTACGATTGTTCAGTATTATATACACGATCCTTTATACTACACGATCATGAAGTAGAATATAAAAGATTATTTATATAATACTAAACAATCTTTTATATAATACAAAACAATCGTTCATATAATACTAAACAAGCATTTATATTATAATGAACCGTCTATATATTGCTATACAATCGTTCATTCAATACTAAATGATCTGGGGGACAAGAAATACGGTAGAATATCACTTACATTCTCTCCGTTTTTGGATTTGACGAAAAAATCTTCTTCTATACCCAAAGATACAATGAAATGAACAAAGATGAAAATGATTGATAATGAGGATGTTGTACTAAAACTCTGAGAGAACAATGGAAGAATGAAAAGCGTTCGACGAAAAATGAATAACTGAGGGTGACCTTCCATTCTTGATATCAATGTTATTCAATGCTATTGCTAGAATATTAGTTAGGAATAAATGCGTTAGTGGCCATTCTTGATATCAATGTTATTCAATGCTATTGGTAGAATATTAGTTAGGAATAAATGCGTTAGTGGAATGTTGGTGTTGCACTGAATACATATTGAATGAAGAGTCGAAGAAATCGAAATCGTTGAAGGAAGAAGAAATTTGACGCGGTTTGAAGAGTTTTTTAAATTAGAGATAAAATTGGTAGTTCATAAGTTTCTAGGAATAAATTAATCATAGAAGAGTTTTATAGAGTTGGGTCATTTCGTAAAATTTTCCGAGACATTATAAGCCTCCTTGAACATAATGAGGATCTCAAAATTTCCAACAACGAGGCAAATTTAGAAAGAGATTTAAAAGCCTTCCATGTTAGTGAACAAATTGAACTAAACAATGTGTATAAAACAGACACCAAAAATCCGATATTAGAAACAATTGAAGAAAAAACCCTCTGGTTTCCGATCCATTACATTAGAATCACAGATCTCCTCAGGAATCAATCTCAGATCGGTTAAATTTTCAATAGAAAGTCAATTAAAACTACGTTATCAATGGGAAGGCGAAAGATCGATATGAAAATGGTAAAGGATAGAGGTTGCAGACAAGTCACCTTTTCGAAACGCCGAAACGGTCTGTTCAAGAAAGCGAACGATCTCGCTACTCTGTGTGGTTTAGAGATCGCGATTGTCGTCTTCTCTCCCGGCGGTAAGGCGTTCTCGTTCGGCAATCCAAATGTTGAGGACGTCATCAGTCGATACCTAAATCGCGAACCGGAGGCGATTCGGATTCCGGCGGTGAGGGAGAACGGAATGACGAAGAAAAAGAACGAGGAACTGATCGATCTGGTTAAACAATTGCAAATGGAGAAGAAGAAGGGAGAAATGATGGAGAAGGAGATGAAATCGAGAGGAGAATTGATGAAAATTGAAGATCTGGATTTGGATGAGCTTTTGAAATTGAAGGAATCGTTGGAAAAGCTAAGAAAGAATGTGAAGATTGAAGAGAGCGAGGTGGAGGCTTTGTCTTCATTGCTGCTACTTGCTAAGGAACCAGTCATGGAG
>NW_028325363.1:0-23849 GCF_027475165.1 Benincasa hispida
TTGTTGTATGGGTGTAGCATGATCGCATAGCTTGAACGTAATTTCAAGAAGCGCTAGCTAGATACCTTCTCAACCCGTTCCCCTGTATACTCATTGTATCTTTCATATTATTAACTCTTTTCTCAATTCCACCACATAAACTTTATACCTTAAACATCATACCAATCAACGCATTTTTTTATTTGTCACTGCAAAGAGAACTGGAATTACCATCGCATACTGTTTCCATAGCCTTTGTGTTCGACCCTGGGTTTACCAGGCAACTTAGTAGGGTTTATACTTGGATCTTGCTAAGAAAACTTGCATGTACAATGCATACACCACCATCGCAACCTACACCATTATTTCATCGCATTGACCATGCATCAACCTCTCGAGCTAAGAGAAGGTGTGTGGCGCCACATCGTTCAAGCCCTGGAATTAGCCGTTAAGGGAGCTATCTATCTACTTGCCTCTACTTCGAAGAAGGAGTGAATTCCATCTTGTGTAGCTAAGCTCCCAGCTCCTAAATGAGACGAACTCCCAAAATGGTAGGTTTAAATCGGCGACCTAGCCACTCGCACCCATACAAATCAAATGACCACTCTCAATGCCAGGAGTTCCTAACTCACTCAAGATTGAGATCATGTTCATCCTAGTGAAGTGAAGTCTCTGTCATGAACAGTGTTATATAACAAGACGTTAACACTTCAGGGTCAGGTCTTATACAAATTCTTTGTATAGGACATCGCCGCTCGCATGTCCCATACACGAATGATCAGGATCAGACCATTTGTGACAAGTCACAACACTTGTGATCATTCCACAAAGTGAGCCGCATCCATAGCGTTACCAGGATAAGGTTTCCCTCCTATATCCATATACTATAGACCATTTTGGTTATCACTCAAGACATGATCCATTTGTATGTCACCACATACTTGCTTAAGTTACATACAGATAACCAGGGATTTTATGTTTATTGGTTTGTGGTAAAGCAAATAAAACATACAACTGAGCAAAATCAAGATATGAAGTAAATATCATATATTATACAACACGAGCGTTCATATAAACTATTTACAAGCTACAGAACAAGAGTCTTTAAGGCATCAACCCCAACAATCTCCCACTTGTCCTAAAGCGAAGTGGGGTGTACATTAAACTAGTACAAAACAATAAACTAGGGCATAAAAGCCCAGTACAAGAAAATCTTCCACTTGCCCGAGTCCAGCCGCGGGCGATGTTGTAGACCCATGCTCCATACGTGACTCTCAAACACTATAGTCGTGAGAGCCTTCATAAATGGGTCAGCAACATTGTGCTCCGAAGTGATCTTTGTGACGATCACGTCCCCTCGATGCACTATCTCGTGGATCAAATGATACTTCCGCTCTATGTGTTTGCCATGTCTGTGACTCATCGGCTCCTTGGAGTTCGCCACTGTCCCACTATTATCATAATATAGGGTAATGGGTGTAGACATATCTGGAACAACTTCCAGTTCTATCAAGAACTTCCTGAGCCAGACGACCTCCTTAGCAGCTTCGCAAGCCGCTACGAACTCCGCCTCCATAGTGGAGTCGGCAATGCACCCCTACTTATTGCTTCACCACACTACAGCTCCTCCGTTAAGAGGAAAGACTGACCCTGACGTGGACTTGTGAAAGTCCTTAACAGTCTGAAAGTCAGAATCTGTGTATCCAGTAAGGATCAAATCCCTATATCCATACACGAGCATGTAGTCCCTCATTCTCCGAAGATACTTGAGGATGTTCTTCACTACGGTCTAGTGACCCTAGCCTGGGTTAGACTGATGCCTACTGACTATACCCACAGCGTAGCATCGCATACATCAAACTGACAATGATAGACGCACATGGGACCCGTCTCATCTTCTCAACCTCTTGAGGCGTCTTAGAACAGATGTCCTTAGACAACGTGACTCCATGCCTGAATGGTAGTAGGCCCCTCTTGGAGTCCTACATCAAGTACTTGAGCAACATCTTATCTATGTACAATGCCAGAGACAGTGCTAACACTTTGTTCATACGATCCCGAAAGATCTGTATACTTAGAACAAACTAAGTGTCTCCCAAATCTTTCATTTGGAATTGGGTCGCTAGCCAGTTCTTAACTGCAGTCAGTAGACCTACATCATTTCCAATGAGTAGTATATCATTTACATACAACACTAAGAAACTACTGAAGAGTTGATGATCTTCTTATAGACACAAGGTTCATTAACGTTCTGCTCAAAGCCGTACAACTTGATCGCAATATCAAACCATATGTTCCAAGATCAAGAAGCCTGTTTCAGCCCGTAGATGGACTGATTTAGCTTGCAAACATTTTTCTCTTGACCTTGGGCTATAAATCCCTCGGGTTGCACCATATAAATGGTCTCCTCAAGTTTGCCATTCAGAAAGGTCGTCTTGATGTCCATTTACTAAATCTCATAATTATAATAAGTTGCAATGGATAGGAGGATGAGGATCAACTTTAACATGGCAGCAGGCGAGAAAGTATCCTCATAGTCGACTCCCTCTACCTGGGTATAACCCTTTTCCATAAGTCGAGCCTTGAAGGTCTGTACCTTCCCATCAGCACCCCGTTTGCACTTGTAGATCCATTTCCAACCTATAGGTCTTACCCCATCAGGTTGATCTACAAGATCCCATACTGAGTTGAAGTACATCGAATCCATCTCGAGATCCATGGCTTTGACCCATTCATCCCAGTCAACATCCTTCATTGCCTTCTGATAAGACAACAGATCCTCAACAACACCATCTGCTATCATAGCAAGGATTTTCATGAAACCCAGATAGTGAATGGGCAGGTTCGCAACCCTCCCACTACATTGAGATTCTCTCAACTCTTGAGGCGGAACTGACCTACTAGATGAACTCCCATCAACAACTCTTGTTCATGTAGCAGGCTCTTCAACAACTCTTGTTGAAGTTTCAGTAGTTTTATTAGAAAGCTCACACAACACGACTTTACTTCGTGGACTGTGCTGCCTTATATGATCATACTCTAGGAATGTAGCGTTCGTTGAAACAAATACCCTATTTTCTGACGAATCATAAAAATAACCCCCTCGTGTACCTTTGGGGTAGCCTATAAAGAGGCATAACCTCGACCGTGGTTCTAACTTCATGGGATTTGCCTCAAGCACATGTACAAGGCAACCCCAAATACGGAAGTGACGTAAACTAGCTTTACACCCATTCCACAACTCCAGAGGTGTCACAACCAGTACCAGATTACCCTCCTAACCTGGATGGAATGGTGACTGCAGCAGTTACCAGCCCTTTTACTGGCACTTACTGCCTAACTTACCTGTTAAACCTTGCTCAAACCTTCAATACATACATAATAACTCAGAACTTAACACATTTACATTACAGGGTTTCGCAACATTGTTTATACATAAATAATACAACCTAGTGAGCCCCATCAAGAATACTAGTCACTAGATAGACATATGTACTAACTAACATAGGTCTTCAATTATGCTTCCCTCAACCTGCTTTTTTAAGTGGCAGAGCAACAGTAGAATAGTCTTTTGGGAACTAACTGCTACCTGAAAGAAAACATTTGAAAACGTGAGCTAGGAGCCCAGTGAGTGACTTAATAAAACATAAATCTCATGCTTAAACTGAAAGTTCAAAAACATAATACTGGAACTAAAATATACCAAGCAACCGTGTGTATAAAACCTTTACAACCATTGTATCTAAAACCTGAATCTTAATTGAGACCCCTACTTTGATCTCTTCATACTGAGCTATGGCTAGGAGAGACCCCTATGTCGATCTCTTTAAAAATATATCGATGGGCATCTCAAGCAACTTCCTCTAAACATTAGCATTGATAACTACTCTTAAACACCATTAAACATCATTATTCCTTAGATGAGAACGAGCATACCTCGCTCTAGCTCCCAACGTCTATTATCGGCCATGAGATCCATGCTTCGGCCTCTCTTTGCTGGTTTATGGCCTAGGAGACCCATACTTCGACCCTTCCTTCAAAACTACCCACGTGTACGTGGAGGTTTCTATGTACCGTCAACACCTTAGGTACATTTATTCAGATACCTTTCCTACCTTCAGTACTCCTCTTCATTGTATTTAGGAATATCAACGCATGTACTTTAGCAATCATAGGTATATAAACATAGCACATCAAGCTTAGTTTTAACCCTAACGCATGCTTCATACTTTATTAAATAAGTTAGCTTAAATCGTGTTGAACTAGCTTGTAAAAACTATTAGCATGCGTTAGATATGGAAAACATACTTGGAAAACTCATACATTAGTAACATCATGCGTTGATAAACATTCATAGGCATTAGCAATTCCAAACTATCCTTCTAGTCTAAGAGAAGATATGACTGCCTTTTATCCTTAATTGAGAGTGAACTAGTAGATCTAACCCTCAACGTCAACCTTAGTCGGGGAGAACCCTTTTGCTCAATCCCTCGACGTCGTATTACCTACGTGCATGTGGTTATAACTGAGTACCATCATACCTTGGGTACTTCTGCTCAGATACCTTCTCAAATGTCCTTCAATATCGAGCTGCTAAGATACCTTCTCAAATGTCCTTCGGTATCAAGTTGGTCTGGTACCTTCTCGAATGTCCTTCGGTACCAAGTTGGTCAGATACCTTCTCAAATATCCTTCGGTATCCGTTTGGGCGGATACCTTCTCAAATGTCCTTCGGTATCGCGTTTCAAGTAAAACTAGTCATAAACATTTAGTTGAACACTAAGTCTTAGTGCTTAAATCATCATACTAGTTCATGCATCATATTAGTTCATCATAAAAAAATGGAGTTACTTAAACATGCTGAAAGTATTTGGACAAGATAACATATTTACATCATGTCAATTCCACTGGAAACATGCTTTACTTAGCATGAGAAACAGTTTCACAAATACATTGCTTGGCACTTCATTTAAACACTTAGCATGAGGAATATCTTCAAAGAAATCATAGTTTCTAACACTTAGCATGAGAAATAACTTTAAGGAAATCATGGTTTCTAAATCATTAAAACATCAATTCATCACATAGTCACTCAAAGCTCGTTGGCCTCTTAATGGGTTATACGCCTCTCCTAGCTCTTCTTGTCCTGAAAGGACATAATTCCCGATTAAACTACTTAGAATTCCTAGCAAAATATCTCAAATAGAACTTTCATCATCAAAGACAGCTTTACCAGTGAGATACTCATCATGAGTGAATTCTTTTCATGAGCAAGATCCTCATGAGCGAGATTCCCTTCTAGAGTGAGATCCTCATTACAAAATTAGCGAGATTTATTTCATTAGCGAGATCCTCATCACAAAATCTCGCTATAATCTCCACGGTGAGCTATTTGCTTGTTCTTCCCAAGTAGTTGTCTGCTTATGTACAGATTCTCTGTTACAACTTTAAAAATTCATAACTCAAAATCCAAATCTCTTTTGAAGAAACTTCCTTCTACAAATATGTTTAGAATTGAGTTAAATTTCTTACCATGGAATTTCAGCCAAAAATTCCTTATAGTTTGGCCTAGAGATTCCAATCTTCACCTCGGGCCCTGATTAACCCGAGATTCTGTCTCTTCTATAATTTCATTACTTTCTGTTCTTCTTCTCCTGCATCTTTCTTCGGCAAGACAACCTTGAAAATTATATTCTCCCAGCTTTCAAATGACACTGATTTCACTAAATTTGCTCATGTAGATTGCCGAAACCAAACTTTCAAAGTTCCTCTTCCTTTTAATCTTCCTGCCGCCTCCCGAATTCAAGGATTAACCATCACGTGCCAAACCAATAAGTGAGTTTCCTTATTTAATGTGTTTTTCTTTTCCTTTCTTCACAACTTCTATAAATAACAAGAATTTTCACTTATTAAATATTTAATACATCATTCCTTTGGCTAAACATACTTGTTTAAGAACTTAAAATTCGGGGTTTACACTTAGCTACACAAGAGCTTATTTCTTCTTGCTTCCATCCTCTAACCCTCCTAAAATATGGCTTCATTTAACTCATTAGGAGATATCTCATTACTTACTCTTACTTAAAAGTAATTAGGGTTCGGGTTTTACAAATTCTTTCCCCCTAAAAGAAATTTCGTCCTCGAAATTTGCTCGAATCTACGTATAACTTAGACTTTGAAAACATCCTTTGGTCGTAAACTTTACAACCTTCTTCTTTTCTTTCATCTTCCTCCTTTTTACTACGCTTTCGCTGTGCTATTCTGATATTAACTTTGTTCATATTAAATAATACTAGTATGTATGAACAACTTGGTCATCATAGTTCACTGTATTTGTCACATCCTCTGGTGACTCTTCCATTTTCCACTGAGTCATAGTTTTCATTTATTACTAGGGTGATCTTCTTCCATTTCCCAAAAATACCACTAGAACATTCTTTTCCAGTTATCATACCTTTGAATTACTTGCTAGTTGTGAAATCAATATTTGTGTCAACTAGACTTCTCGGCCTAACTAAGAGCACTTTTCTTAGGATGTCCTTTATATCCATACTTGGGAGAAGACACTGTTTGTACTATAACATTTCCCAAACTATGGTTTACCATACTCTAGACATAAGGTTTTCTTAACTATACTAGTCCCTAGCTCAGTTACAATTCAAACTTCGAGCTATTACCTGGAACATCAGCAAATCTAGACCTTTTCCTTTTTGTCTTCTGCTGACTATTTTATTCCTTACTTTTATACTTAATGTACCCCTGGTACATTTTGAGCTCTTTGTTGCTCATCTTTTCCCTCCTCTCAGGAGTAATCTGACTAGGACTTTATTACATCCTTTCCTCTGAATTCACTAGAATAGACTTCACGTTTGCCACCACCCTCTGAGCAAACCTGCTATACATTCTATTTCTAGTGACAAGTCTATGTTTACCTGTGAGACTATCGACTTCCACTCAGGTACTGGTAGTGGATTGAGTAATCCTGCCGGCCTTCGCCTTCTAGGCTTCACTTGTTGACAAAACAAACATCACATAGCACTTTTCTTATTTTGCTAGACTATGCCTTAGTCTATTAGTGTAGGGTGGCCGTTTTGCTCACTCCTTATCATTCTTTACTGCGTTACTACTTAACTGGGAAGGAACTCCTCTGGTTCTCTTCCTACAACCATAACTTGCATTCTTAGTTGAGAGAGAATCTTTACTCAATCCCTCAACATCAATTTATGGCTAGAAAGGAGTGTTCTCGACCTAACAATCACAACTTTTCCCTTATTTTTACAATTCTAGTTCAAGTACCATCATGCCTTTGGTACTATTGCTCAGATACCTTTTCCGTGTCCTTCAGTATCGAGCTATTCAAATTCTAGGGCAAAGCCTCAGTATCTTTTCTATGTACTTCAGTACTGAGTTATTTATACTTATTGCTTGTGTATTCTTATCTCCTAATAACTTAGTTGCCCAAACACATTCCTTACTAACGCATCCTCATGGTCATTGCAAAACATAGCATAAATACAACATTAATGTGAGGTGCGTTGTTTGGTAACTATTTGAAAATAGTTGTCATAAATAGCTTTCAGTAAGCATGCATTGCTCTTCATAAGCTTTAGCAAGTTACTTAAAACATTTAAAGCATCTAGAGTCATTCACTCCTACTGCTGGAAATAGTTGACTAAACTCTTTAGCTACAAGATCCACCATCTGTTAACTACCAAGCATTCCACTGAAGACCAACAATTGAACTCTTCTAACCACATATATTTCTGTGTCCATCAAATATAACCAATCATGAGTATGATAACATTCACAGATGCTCGTAAGTATAACTGGGCCAATTTACCCTTTTTTCCCTATAGTTACATCCTACTCCTTAAGTACCACTGATCCATCTAATGAACAATATAACATAGTCCAACTATGTGTGAACACCTCTTGGGCCATGAGAAGGTGTGTGGCACTACATCGTTCAAGTCCTAGAACCAGCCCCTTAAGGGAGCTATCTATCTACTTACCCCTACTTCGGGGAAGGAGTGAATTCCATCTTGTGTAGCTGAGTTCCTAGCTCCCAAATCAGATGAATCCCCAAAGTGGTAGATTTGAGTCGGCGATCTAGCCACTCACAACTATGCAAATCAAAGGACCGTCCTCAATGGCAGAAGTTATCAACTCACTCAGGATTGAGGTCACGTTACCTATGGTCATCCTAATGAAGTGAAGTCTCTATCATGAACGGTGTTATATAACGAGATGTTAACACTTCGTGGTCAGGTCTTATACAAAATCTTTGTATAGGACACCCCCGCTTGCATGTCCCCTACACGAATGATCAGGATCAAACCATCTGTGATAAGTCACAACACTTGTAGCTATTCCACAAAGTAGGCCGCATCGGTAGCATTACCAGGATAAGGTTTCCCTCCTATATCCATATACTACAGACCATTTTGGTTATCACTTAAGACATGATCCACTTGTATGTCACCACATACTTAAGTTAAAAACTCCAAATATTAACCATTGGCCCTAAATCACCCGACTGCTCGACCTTCTTGAAAATCTTTTAATTTCCAGCTCGATTCCTTTGGAGTTTCCTTTCATAAGCCCTACGTCATCAACTAACTCACCAAACTCTCTGATGGATTTGGAATCATCTCAATAAGACAAGTAGAATTCTCAAACCGTGCTTCTGAAGTCAGTTTCTCTTTTTATACTCGAGTTTGCATGCTTTACTTTAACTATTAAGCTACCAACTCATCCCTTAAGTCGGATTAACTTATCTAAACATGACAGTTGGCCACCTTAACTTGTGATTAAGTTGATTGCCTTCCCTTGGTCATCAACGCAAGGCCTACAATCTTCACCATCACATGCTACCCCTTTGGCCACAGGCTTTCTTGTCCAACGCCTACTCTTCCTTTGCCATGGCCTTACTTTGAGCATTGCATAGCCTTAACCAATGTATGGCTCAACCTCATCACACTACCCACTGGGCACTCACTAACCACAATCTCCTTTATAGAGGAGGGAATTCTCTTTAGACTTCTCCTTAAAATTTTTATTAATTTACAACGATTAGTGAGGAATTATGATCAAATTTTTTTAAATGTGAAGGGATACAAATAAAAATATAGTTGAATTATACTCGTTTGGATAGAAATTATAATCAACATAGACAAAGGAAAGGCTTTACGTTTTAAGCTAGATAATTGAATCTAGTGTTTACCTCAAATGTAATGTAATCTTTTAATAAATAATGAACATAATACATAAAATATAATTAATCTACTAAAAGAACACCAATAATATTAAATAAAAAAACATCGCTGCCTGAGAGATTTGAACTCTCGCGGGAAAACCCCATGTACTTAGCAGGCACACACCTTAACCACTCGGCCAAAGCAACATTTTTCCATCTTAAGTCTATTATTTCTTTTGATTTAATTAAATTTAACTAATTTATTATAAACTTTAAAGACATTTTATCTTAATTGATAGCAAGTAATTAATTTAATTTTTATAGCACAATTTGTAACGGAATATTGTTTTAAATGATAAAACTACTGAAAATATTTTCAAATATAGCAAAATGTCGAAGTCTATCGGTAGTTATCAGTGATAGATGATAGTAGTCTATCAGAGTCTAACACTTATAGCAGTGACATTTTGCTATAGTTATAAATATTTTGATTCATATTACTATATTTGCAAACAACTCATTCGTAAATTTAGAAAGTCAAGAATTAACAGAGTAGTAAAAAATTCTTGTTCTAGCCTTCTCCCTTTTTAATATTCTAGTGGGAAGATGACACGTGCAACACATGTAGCTTAAAATGTTAATGACATAGTTTTTATGATAAAATTTAAATTTTGATTGTTATTTTTCATTTAGTTTAATTAGTAAATGGTTGCTTTGAAATGAAATTAATCAAAGAAATAGTATCTAAAACTATATATTTCTTGTTTAAGTTTATTTACAAATGAATACCAAAGACGTTGGATGTGGTAAAAAAATTCGTGACATACTTTTTAATAGAGAAATAAGATTTTTGGATTTAGAATCATCGCAATAACACAAGTAGAATTCTCAAACCGTGCTTCTGAAGTCAATCCCTCATTTTATTGTTTGAAAGATTTTAAGTTGAGACATTTTTGTGATAGAAGCAATATTTAGACATTTTGAAAATTAGACATTTGTCCAGCCTCCCTTTTATTTTTTAGTCATTTGTTGTGTTTGTGGTATGCGTTTGAAATTTTGAAAGGAGGATATGTTTTGGGCTACATAGATTTTTATGGATCTAATTTGTTTCTTTTGTAGTTTTATTATAAAAAAAATAATAATAATCATATTTATTTTCAAGATTGTAGGAAAATTTCACCAAACGACCCAAAAACTAAAAACTTTTCTATGAATGATCTCTTCCTAAAAACTTATCTATGACTGACCGTTTGTCTATGCAAAACACTAATTTTAACCCCAATTTTAAAAAATCTTCAGACTACGCCAATACGAATACTTTACCAAGGGATTGTTCACATTCTTTTCACTTACCTCTCTCATTGTGCGATTTTGGTCTCAGGTTTCTCCCGTTCTCTTTTCGTCATCTGTGATCTTCATTCGAGCACTTGGCCAACTTCTCATCAGTCATTTCTACACATTTTTCATCATTGACGTGATCTGAAAGGTATGTGACTCTTCTCCTTGAATGCATGTTGATATTCGAGCTTTAACAAGTGTTTAGAGTTCACACAATTTATTGAAATTGATCGCCCATTTTTATATGAACATTCGTGCCTACTTTTGTTAAACGGTCTCCCAACTTTTGTTAAATGATCGCGTTTTCGTTCATAATTGATGTTGAATTAAAGTTAGGGGAGAATTTAGTATTTTCTAAATGATCGGTTAGAGAAACTTAGACGATCCTTTAGATAAAGATGGGTGATCGTTTAGTTTTTGGTTACGCGATTGTTTAGTTCTTTGTTAGGCGATCGTTAGTCTTTTGTTACGCGAATATTTAGTTTTTTGTTATGCAATCGTTTTTTTTAAGGCAATCATTTTGTTTTTTGTTATGCTATTGTTTAATTTTTGGTTACGCAATCGTTTAGTTCTTTGTTAGGTCCTCATTTAGTTTTTTGTAACTCGATCGTTTAATTTTTTTTCAAGTGATCTTTTTCGTTTTTTCAGGCAATCATTTACTTATTGTTGTAATGTATATGTTTGTTATAGATTAATAAGATGGTCGTCTCTACTTTGACATATTTTTCGAGCTAATGAGAATGTATAGGAAATTGACCTTTGGTCAACTGTTGGACATAAATCTTGTATTTAATTTACAACTTTTTCACCATTTTTTATTAAGGAGGTAACAGATGCAGACCCAGACGTTATATCATTCAACATACTAGGGAAGAAGGTAACTTTCTCCCAAGACGATTTTAGTTTGAGAACTGGGTCATGGCTAACCAAGGAACTAGTAGAAAGAGAAACAAATGATGAGAGGCCGCGACAACTCATTTTTTTACCGAAGCACCCAAATGATAAAGATAGTTTTTGCAAGGATGTGGAGACTTTTGGTGTTGATGCCCTAAATCTTGTGTCTTATAGTTTATCATTGTATTTGTTTGAATAATTTATTTATCTAATGAAATAAGAGGTATTTTATTCGACATTTAGTTGCATTTAACCTACAAAAACCAATAAACTAAGATCCAAGGTTATCAACTGTAACTTAATCATGTGTACGGAGATATACAAGTGGATCATGTTTAAGTGGTAACCTAAATGGTCTATAGTAGATAGATAAAATTGGATACCTTATCCTAGTGAAGCTACAAATATGACCCATATTATTGTAAAGTGCTATAAATGATCTAATCTTGATCATTCACATCGAGGCATATGAGCAGGGGTATTCTATATAAAGAGTTTGTATAAGATCGGACCACGAAATGAATAGTCTCTCTATATAACACCGTTGCTAGAAAAAACTTACATTTTACCAGGATGACCATAGGTGATTTGACCTGAATCCTAAATGAGTTGTGAAATCCTGCCTATGAAGGCGGTCCTTTGATTTGTATGGGTAAGAGTGACCAGATTCACCGACTCAATAAGCCTACTATTTTGAGGATTCTTCTGTTTAAGGACACAACTACACAAGAAGAAATTCACTTCTTCTTTTCTGATAGGGTAAGTAGAGAAATAGCTCCCTTAATGACTAATTTTGAGGCTTGAACAATATGACACCACATCCTCTCCTATCCTAAAAGGGGTTCGATCATAATGGACTATAACTAATGTTCATTCGAGAGGTCGGTGATAGGAATTAGATGTAACTACAAGGACAAAATGATAATTTTGACCCAATTGTAGTTACGAGCAATTGGTGAAGGACCAACGTACTGTTGATTGGTTATATCCAATGGACACAGAAAATATATCTGTAGTACGAAGACTGTAGTGGTTGGTCATTAGTGTAGTGATCGGCAGTTAATCGAAGTTTATTAATTTAATTCACGAATTTAGTTAATTAATCAAGTACCATTGGAACTTCATTCTATAGGCCCATAATGTCAACTCATTAGCTCAATTGGGATTAATAAGAATCAAATTAATTTTGGATTAATTTAAATAATTCAAATTAATTAAAGGGAAGTAATTATATAAGATATAATTAATGAAATGTATGTGATACATTATAATATAAAATTTAGTTTGAGAGAAATAAATATTTGAATATGATTCAAATATTAATTATATGAATGAGATTCATATAAATACTATAAGTTAGAATTAATGTGAATATGATTCATATTAATTCTATAGGTTATTTGAGAGATTAATAAATTATAGGTTATATTATATGTGATATAAAAACTATAGGTATCGTTTAATTATATTAAAGTTGGTTTAATATAATTATATATATTAGCTAGTGAGAAATTATTTCAAATGGTAAAACTGTTGAAAATATTTACCTTTATAGCAAAATTTTAGAATTATCAATGATAGACGTTGATAAAGACTGATAGACTTCAATCAGTGTCTATCGGCGTCTATCAGCATCTATCATTAATAGTTCTAAAATTTTGCTATATTTTGTAAATATTTTGGTTAATTTTTCTATATTTAAAACAATCCTTAGTTAGTTATTATTTGAAATTTATATTTCAAATAATTGAAAGGGAGTTATTTTTAACTCCCCTTCTCGTCCCCTTTAATCTCCTTAAAAAAATACGTGAAGTTTGTTACACAAGTGACAAAGAACGTTTTTTTTTATCATCTTCTTCCTTGAGATTCTCTTGATTTTAGAAAACTCTCTGTGATTTTTTTCTCTATAATTCTCTCAAACAAAAACTCCTTCCTCCCTCACTAAAATTAATCACGGAAACCTTTACCTCTCAGCGATTTTCATCCTTGAGAATAATAGGGAAGAACTCTTGGTGTGTCCATTCTTGTTGCTATGATCGTGTGTTTATGAGTTCAAGGTAGATTTTGAATTGTTCGTGCAGTACACCGGGAGAGGATTCGTGAAGAACTAGGTCGTCAAAGGTAAGTATTCTTAATCCCTTCTTCCACTCCAATTGTTGAATAGCATGCTTAATTAATCATGAAAGCCCTCACCTTTCAACGATTCTCATCCTTGAGAATAACGGGGATGATCTCCTGGTAGTGTCCGTTCTTGTTGCTACGATCATGTGTTCGTGAGTTCAAGGAAGAGTTTGAATTGTTCGTGCAGTACATTGGGAAAGGGTTCGTGAAGAACTAGGTTTTCAAAGGTAAGTACTCTTAATCCATTCTTCCACTCTAATTGTTGAAAAGCATGCTTAATTAGGTCTATTTAATCCTAGTTTTTGTCCTCTGCATTATTCATGTTTTGTAAATTTAAAACTGGGGCACGATCTTTCTGCTATAGGTAGTCACCTACTCTTTCAATTGGTACCAGAGCTAGGTTGAGTCCTGTTGAGTTTTATTTCCTAAAACTCGTGGTTTGTAAACAATAAACATATTCTATTTTGCAATAAAGTTGTTACTGAGGTTTATTCAGTAAAGATGTTATTGAAAATGTGAATTGCGTTTAAGAACCCTAAATCCAATAAACTTAGAACCCCTGGGCTATAGCATGAATTCTTGAACAAAGAGCCTCACCCTCTCATTAGCTCGTCATGGTAGTTGGACCACAGACCAATTGTTCATTAGAGAATCAGTGGGACTTAAGAAATAAGATGTAATTACAGGGGTAAAACGATAATTTTGACCATGAAAGAAATCGAACACGAGGATTTCTATGATCAGTGGAAAGATCATTCCAAATTACAATCATATGTAAACTTTACAATTACAATCTCAAACACAAACATATGGTTATGCATTTAAATACAGAAATTACAACATGTTCTACAAATGATCAAGGAGAAGAGTAACACACCTTTGTCAACTAACCACAATGCTCCTTGATCACGAACGCTCGATCACAGGAACATCTAAACGCTCGTCCAACACGACTGCTACACTGCACGATCACCGCGCACTCGAACTCAGAGATCGCCTCGGTCACGAACACCCCAACAACACGAACGGCCTCCACAGAACCTCAACAGTGTCGAGTTGAGTATGACACCACCAAGAAGGCTACCTTGGTATTCTCGGTGTGAGAATCTAGAGGGTGGGCTCTATGTAGACTTGATTTGAGGCAGAAAGCAAGAGGAAACACAATTGTGTAAACGATTGAGCAAGTGGGAGATGGAAAGAACCTATATAGGTCGATGCCCAATCATTTAGGAAAAGCTAAGTGACCATCTAGCAAAAGCTATGTGATCGTTTAGCTCATTGCTTAGCTGAGTGTCTGTCACTTACAAACACACCACGATCATTTAGCTAACTCCAAGTTGTCGCTTAGTAAATCCAATTTACTTAACAACTATCGTGAGAATATTTCCGAGAGAGGAAATCTCAAATCAACAATTTTCAACATTACTAAAATTAGGAAAACATTTTTCCTTTTACCATGAAACCACCAATAACCTCCCACTCAATTGGTTATTATAGTAAAAGAGTTAATTATCCAGTAATTAATATTATTATAAATATAAATGATAACCAACTTACCATACTATATTTATAATCTATAGTTTTAATATTTCATCTCATGAAACATATAAACCATAGCTCTTTTTCTATTCCATGGTAGTTAATGTAAATCTCTTTTATATTAACCCTCAACTAGATATATCTCATACATCATACCGATCATATCATATATAATCGAATTATCTTTTGTCAATTTTAACATTTCAAATCAACACCAAGAACTAATCCTTAACTGAATCCATTGAGCTACCAAGTGGATCTTATGGACCTGTAGCTCGAAGCTCCAACAGTACGTGAATAACTAACTAAACTCTTTAGTCACAGGATCCACCATCTGTTAACTGCTAGGCACTCCACTAAAGACCAACAGCTGAACCCTCCTTACCACAGATATATTATGTGTTCATCTTTACCAATCAACAGTGCAACAACCCTTCATAGATCGCTCGTAAGTACAGCTCGGCCAATAACCATTATGCCCCTATAGTTATATCTAACTTTTTAAATACCACTGATTCCTCTAATGAACATAAGTTATAGTCCTACTATGATTGAGTCCTATCTTCCAAAGAGAATTTGTGGCCACTATGTTGAAGCCTCGAAATCAGCCTTAAGGGAGCAATCTCTCTACTTACCCCTACTTCGGGGAAGGAGTGAATTTCATCCTCTGTATTGAGTTCCCAGCTCCCAAATCTTACAAGTCCCCAAAAAGGTAGGCATGTTGAGTTGGAAATCTGGCCACTCTCACCCATACTAATCAAAAGACTGCCCTCAAATGCAGGAGTTCCTAAAACACTCAGTATTGAGGTCATGTCACCTATGGCCATTTAGGTGAGATGTAAGTCTCTAGTATCAACGGCGTTATATACAGAGTCTAGTCATCTCGTGGTCTGGTCTTATACAAACTCTTTGTATAGGACACCCCCGCTCGCACATCTCCACATGAATGGTCAGGATCTACCATCTGTAGTAGTTTACAATACTTGAACACCTCTACAAAGTGGGTCGTATTTGTAGTGTCATCAGGATCAAGTATCCCACCTTAATCTTTATACTACAGACCTATTTAGGTTATCACTTAAGGCATGATCCACTTGTATATCACATATACATGCTTAAGTAAAATAACCATGGAGCTTTGTTTATTGGATATGAGTAAATGCCAGAATGAAATAACAGTTATTTTATTCATAAAACAATGTGTACCATTACAAACAATGAGACTTCGGGAGAACTAGGACACAAATCCCAACAGATCCAACTGTAATTATTAACAACCTATGAAGGATCGACTTACTAATCATGATTATATTGAGTGGATAGAAATATAACTACAGTGAGGATAGTGAAGCTACTGGTCTATAGTGGAGTGTCTCGATAGTTAACGAATGTTTGTTAGTTAGGTTAAAAAGTTTAGCTAGTGAATCTCAGATTGTTGAAGTTCATGATCTGTAGGTCCATTAGGTCCCCCTACTGGCTCATATCGGACTAAACCCTGGAATAGTGTGTTGAGAGAATTTGAATTGTTCAAATTCAGCTTAGGGAGTAAGCGTTAATTATATTCAATATACTTAATGTTTTATCATTTGATGGTCAATTAAACATGGAGATTTGAAAATATTTAAATATGATTTAAATTTGATACGTGAATAGGGATTCATGATCGGGATATTATTATTAATTTTATATATGATATTATATTAATATTATTAATTAATTATTCAAAATTAATTTTATTTAGAATTAATTATTAGAATTATTTTTATTTAAAATTAGTTTAAAATTAATTTTCATTTAATTTTTTTAAAATTTTGGAAATTCAAAGAAAAATGGAGTCAGTGGATTTTTCCCATTTTTCTCCTCCTTAAAACACCTCAAATCCCAGTTAATTATGCCTGAATTTGTTATCACTTTTAGGTAAATTTGTGATGCATGATCTCTTCTTTAAATAGAAGAAGAATTGCTAGATTAGAGCTCTCTTGGGAAGCTATTTTTCCCTCTCCTAAATTTATAGCTCCAACTCTCTCAAACTCTATTTTTCCATCAAATTCATTACAAATTTGGATCCCACATTCCATTTTAAGGCTGCAAAATAGCGAGGAAGATCTAACGATGGTCCACGAAGTGTTCATGATAAAAATACAACCAGACGATTGCTTCAATTTTGAGCTACATCAAGCTTTGCCTCACAAACTCTATTTTGCAGTTCTAAACAAGCATGTTTAATCCTTAAAATTAATGTAATTAGAGTTCTTTACATCCAAATCACTTCTGCTTGCATGTTCCTAACTCCTTCATCTGGTATCAGAACATGTTTCAAGCACTTAATTCACATTAATTTAAGTTTGTTAGGTGAAATTTCATGAGAGGAATGTGTTGGTTGCTAAAATTGGATATATTACGATTTTGGCATTGAATGGCAAGTAGGTGTGAGTTAAAAAAAAGTCTTAGCTGACACAAGCATCCCTTATTCATGCAACTTAATCTACAATTATGCAAAGCCGCCATGTAGAAATTGCAATCAAGAACCCAATAAAAATTTATTTGTCTGATAAATTTATTAAATTCTATTAAAAATAAATCGAATCAGACTCAAGAGTTCATAGATATCAGAATTATCAATTAAACATCCTTTTTAAATGAAACTTAACACAACTACTAAATCCAAGAAAAAGGGGTTACCTAGCCTTGCATGTTCTTCGGATCAGCTACAATTATTCAAGAATTGAAAGTAACAATGAAAAAGAATGAAAATAATGAAGAACGAATGATGATTTTTGGTGTAAGAACTTCAGAAAAACGACCCAGTTGCGGCTCCAATGTGTTCTGCCCTAAGCAGAAATGTGAAGGACCTTTATAGGCTAATCGTACCATAGCGACGCTCACTTGCACACACACGGAGCGAGATTTTTCACCAAAGTTCATAGCATTGCAACGCTATTGAGTAGCATTGCAATGCTGCCCTCAAGGGCAGTTTGGTGATTTTTTGTCTTCCTTCAACATGGTGCATCCAACTCCCATTTTTCCTTCTTTTTGGCTTGTTTTTCACCTGGATGAATCATTTGCCCCTCGGGATCAATTCACCTACAAATTAGACATTTTAAGCATAAGAATTATTCAGTATGACAGATTTAAGGACATAATATTAACTCTTTTTTAGAGCTAACAAACGCCCCCAACTTAGCTCTTGATCATACCGAGCAAGGTCAAAACATAAAATCATACAATCAACACAGTATTTTTCACTCTATTTAATGGTCCCGAACTCAAGTCTTAATAGTCTTTCAAGCTATGCAATTAATTACATAACAAATCAATTCAAACACTCAGTTGAGACTCATTGTAAAAGATTCTTTTGCAATCAAGATCATGTAAGACTGAATACCAAGGCGTTGGAATTTTTTTAAAAATCGATGAAAGCCTAAAATAGTTTTATGCAACTCCCATTTCATTTTCTCTCTACTCTGGCTCAGTTATCGGTTTAAAACATACAATTCTTGCAAAACAGAGAGCAAAACCTAATCAAGAGTGCCTAAAATTGACACACAAAAAACTTAAAAGGCATCGATTTTACCTAGAGGGCTAGCTTTCACACTCAACCGTCGGGAACCAACTATTTTCTCGTAGGGCCCTCACTAAACACGGCGGAGGTAACTCTTTCTCCTCTATCCATGCACACACAACATATATTTTTTTATAGGCAAGCTGAAAATTGCCTCATTTTTATAAAAATTTTCTCAGTTTTTTTTTTTACTTTCTACATCATTTATCAACTCTCCCTTTTTTTATCTCTCTCATTTTTTTTCTTAATAGCCTACACACTAGGCCACTTTTTTTTTCCCTCTCAGTGCCTAACTTTTCTCCAAAGCACTAAGGGTTACACCTAAACCAAAAATGGGCCTTTCAAAGTGATAATGAAAGAATTTCCCTTAACTTGATTCTAAGATTCTTAAAGATTAAAAAAAATTTCAACTTGGCCAGGTACATTATGCATGGGGTTTTCATGAAAAGCTTTTTAAAATGAGCTCAAAATTGCGAAAGAATTTCCCTTCCTAAAGGCATAAAACTTGGTGAGTGCATCATTGACCTTTCATCGAAAAGAAATGCAAAACAGAGCGAACAATTCGTACATGCACACCAAACATCCAAACATACGTCATCTCATAAATTCTTTTTTCAAATTTTCTGTCAATCAATAAAAAATTTAGATCACAAAAACTTAGCTCAAATGATTAAGGCTATCCAGAGATAACAAATATAAAAGAACCAATTTATTCATAAAAAAAAAATTCATTATTTGTATCCCATCTATATCAAGAATTCAACCACCCTAAAAAAACTGAAGTATATATGTGAAACCCAGATTTCCATTATTCCTTACTTAAGCAGGTGATTAAAGAAATTAACTAAGTAAAAGTTAAATCCTATGTTGAAGAAAAGGAAATTTCTAAGTGTTGAATAGATTTTTCTTGAGTGGCTATGAGTTAAGCTTAATCCCTGAAAATTTGGCTAAGTATAGAATGTTGTGTGGGATGCGTTGGAAGGAGGGAAAATTTGGAAATTTGGCTAAGTATAGAATGTTGTGTGGGATGTGTGGGAAGGGACCAATGACGTGGAAGAAGTTGTGTTGATGCGTTGGAATGGACAATGCATTGGAAGAAGTTGTGTTGATGCGTTGGAAAAGTTTGTGGACGCATATGAAGGATGAACTCATGGAGGATGTCATTCGGACATGTGGCTTGTTAGGAAGAATTCTTAAGCCTTAAGTAAAAGAGGTGGTAGCAAAAGAAGACATACAAAGGTAAGGGTATGCGTTGGTGAAAGGAGAAGATGACACCTTGGCTTACACTGATGTAAGAATGCGTCGATGGTGTGAGGAAAAGACACTTGGACATGCGGTCAAGTAAGAGGTGTCGGTCGTGGAGCAATCTTGGACGCCTATAAATAGGGCCAAGGATTTCAGATGAGAGCTCAAATTCTCTTCAAAGGACATAAAGAAGAGTGTGTGAGGACTAATTAGGAGTTCTCCCAGAATACTCGTGCATTTGATGAGATTACAAAGCCATCTGAAAGCTAAAAGAGTCTAATTTTCATGGTAGGGCTGCCAGAGAATAAGCTTCAAGGAATTGGGCTAGAGAATGAGGAAAATGCAGAAGGGTCGAGCTATCGTGTAAGCTGAGCCAGTCTTAATATTTTGATGATTCCGGCCAAACCATGAGAAGTTATGAGCTAATATTTTATGCTAAGCTTCCTGAGACAGTTTAGAACATGTTAACATGAGGAAGTATCTCAAAATAAGGTTTAGAACTATGAGTAATCTAAGATGTAAGTTGAATCTGGATTCTAGAGGTGAAAAGGGAGCTACTAGAAAAGCTCCTAAGCAATCAAGGTGAGTGTTTATTTAGTTTTATGCGTTAATATATGAATAAATGCATATGTAAGTGCCAAATGCATGCTTATGATGTTTATGTTGTTGCTATGATATTGTTTCTATGAAAATTGAGATTATACCCAGATTACATAAGTTAGCATGCTTAACAAAAGGTGCTTGGCGGGAAAATATAGTTGGCCTCGGTCGGTGGGAAATAATAGTCGGTGACGACCAACAGGAAATATAGTCAAGTACCTAAGCATGACTAGCGGGAAAAGAATTATTGATGTGCACATTGGCGGGAGAAGTGGGTTATAGGAAAGTTTCCATAAAAAGTTATGATTGATAATGTGTTCATGATATGAGTATGCCACGTATAGCATGGAACTGGAGGTTGATAATTGAATGAATGTACATATGATCATGCATAAGTAATACTGGAATTGTGATTATGTGATTGATTTCCGAAAAATATGATTTTTAAAGTGATTATTATTCTAAAAGAACCACTCATTGGGCTTAGTAGCTCACACTCTTTCAAATGTTTTCTTATACCCCCCCCAGGTAGCGAAAGGTGAGGAGTTCCAGGGTATTGCCAAGGTCAAGGTCTGCCACGTGCCACAGTTACACTTCTTGAGAGTTTTATAGTTGGTTGTTGTTGTAAACTTGTATTTAAGTCTTGGAGTTGTAAGAACATCACATTGTTGTAATGAAATGGGCCTACTTAATCAATTGATTATTCAATTTGTACATTGGTATCAGAGTTATTTTCACAAGAGTTATTAGGCAGTAAGTGTCAACCAAAAGGTTGATAACTACTGCCAGTCACACCCTTTTCCCAGGCTCGGAGGGTGGTCTAGGGTGGGGTGTGACAATATATGCAAAAGACAAGAGAAATGCATGCTTCGCACCCACTCCCAATTTAAAAAGAATACATTGTCCTCAATGTATCACAAAACAAAATCATGAAAAATGACAAATAGAGGGAAAGGGAACAAAAAAACACCCTTGGATTTGGATGTAAGCATGAATTTGGGGCTAACCACCTAACAAAGCCAAAAATACCTTGTATTAAATAAAATATCAAAATTCATTCAGTTATTGCCTTTTTTTTCCATAGAATTTCAAAATAAGAAAAATAAAAATCATGACTGAAATGATAAAGAAAGAAAGAAAGCAAGTAAATTATTATTGCCTGATTGCCTCCAAAAAGCGTAAATTCTAATCATCATTTGCTCGACGTTGGGTGAAGATGGGCTATAGTGTACGAGGGTGAGGTTAAAGCCAAGCTCAAGCGAGCAAGGTTTACTTCCCCTTCATTAAAAATTTTAAGTCAGTGCCCATTCACCTTAAACTCCTTCCTTATCTCTAAGCTCCTAATTTCCACTGCACCATTGGGAAAAATGTTAACAATTTCAAATTGTCCCAGCCACTTAGACTTAAGCTTACCTGGCATGAGCTAGAGGCATGAATTTAAAAGAAAAACCTTTTGGCCAACCCTCAAGTCCTTCTGCATGAGACTTTTCTTATGGATTAGTTTGGGTTTTACCTTGTAAGTCCCAGAGTTCTCATAAGCTTGAAGTCTTAACTCTTCCAATTCTTGCAATTCAAGAAGTCTTTCTTCACCAGCTTGGGCTAAGTTCATATTACACTATTTCACCACCCAGTGGGCTTTGTGCTCGATCTCAATCAGTAAGTGGCACACCTTGCCATAACAAGTTTAAAGGGCATCGTCCCATTGGGAGTTTTATAAGCTATCTGATATGCCCAAAGAGCATCGTCGAGGTGCGAGCTCCAATCCTTCCTCTTAAGATTGGCAGTCTTTTCCATAATAATTTTACTTCTCAATTGGATATCTCGGCCACACTCGGTGATGGACACCATACTTTCTCAAAAGAGCTTCAATGGTTTGGTTGCAGAAGTGGGAACTTTGGTCACTAATTATAGCTCGTGGGATGTCAAACCTAGAAAATATGCTAGCTTTCAAAAATCCTGAAACAACAGCTACATTGTTAGTCCTAGTGGGGATAGCCTTGACCCATTTCGACACATAATCAACAACTAACAGAATGTACAAATATCCATAAGAAGAGGGAAATGGGCTCATAAAATCCACGCCCCAATAATAAAAAATCTTATAGACCAAAATCAAGTTTAAAGGCATTTTGTTCTTCCTATAAAGTGAACTTTACCTTTAACATTTCTCACAAGATTTATAGTAGGCATAACTATCAGCAAACAGAGAGTTCTAGAACAAACTACTATCTAAGACCTTCCTAGAAGTTTTTTCAGGACTAAAATGGCCACCACACACTAGCTCATGACAGAATGATAATACTGACTCAAATTCATCTTCTGGAATACACCTTCTAACGATTTGGTCAAAGCAAATCTTCCAAAAGGTGAGGTGGGTCCCAAACGAAGTATTTAGAGTTACTATGCAGCTTAGTTCTCCTAGAAGAAGGCATGTCATAAGGGAACTTACCAGTCACGAGGAAATTTACCATGTCAGCATACCATGGTATAGAAGCGATCACCTGGAACAAGTGCTCATCAGGGAAGTCCTCTCGTACTTGTGTTGGATTTTCCTCCTACATTATCCTTCTCAGATGATCTGCTATTGAGTTTTCTGCTCCCCTCTTATCCTTAATCGTCAAATTGAATTCTTGAAGGAGAAGAATCCATCGAACAAGTCGAGGTCTAGACTTCTTCTTGGTGATAAGGTACTTGAGAGCACAATGGTCAGTATAAATCGTTACAGGAAAACCCAGAATACAAGAATGAAATTTTTCTAAAGCGAAAACAATAGCCAAAAATTCCTTTTCAGTCGTGGTGCAATTGACTTTAGTCGGTTGAGGGTCCTCGATGCAAAACATATGATATGGCTCTTCTTTTCAACCCGCTGCCCTATAACTGCACCCATTGCTAGATACTAGCATCACACATAATCCAGAACGGTGTATTCCATCATGGAAGCTGAAGAATTGAGGTGGTGATCAACTTCTCCTTCAATGTGTCAAAGGTTTACTGGCATCCTTTACCAAACTCAAATGAAACATCTTTTTATGGCAATGTAGATAGAGAGAGGGCCAACTTCGAAAAATCCTTGATAAAGTGCCTGTAAAAATCTGCACTACAAAAAAAAGAACGGACTTCCCTAATGCATGTGAGGTAGAGAAGGTTAGCAATCACATCTACCTTTATCAACCTCAATGCCCCTAGAAGAAACAAGATATCCTAATACAATACCATGGGAAGCCATAAAATGAAACTTTTCATAGTTAAGCACAAGATTTCTTTCAATGCAACGTTTTGTAATCAGAGAGGTTGTGTAAGCAATCATCAAAAGAATCTCCATAAACAATAAAATCATGCATAAAGACCTTAATGCATTTTTCTATCAAATTAGAA
>NW_028325364.1:0-13850 GCF_027475165.1 Benincasa hispida
CTACCTTTTTGGGGACTTGTCTGATTTGAGAGCTGGGAACTCAATACACAAGATATGGTTTATGTGTTTCATGAGATGAAATATTGAAACTATAGGTTATAAATATAGTATCATTTATATTTATAATAATATTAATTGTTGGATAATTAACTCTTTTTCTCTAATAAACAATTGAGTGGGAGGTTATTGGTAGTTTCATGGTAACCGTGAGATAAAAAAAGACGTTTTCCTAATTTTAGTAAGAAAAGAAAAAACAAAGATTTGAGATTTTTAATCTTGGAATTACTCACGGGAAGTTGTCAAGTAAATAGGATTTACTAAGCGACAGCTTGGATAAGGTAAACGATCGTGGGGTGTTTGTAGGCGACATACACTTAGCTAAGCGATGAGCTAAACGATCACATAGTTTTTGCTAGACGATCGCTTAGCTTTTGCTAAACGATTGGGCATCGACCTATACGATTGGTTCTGCCATCTCTCACTTGTATAATCGTTTACACGATTATTATTTCCTTTGTCTTCTACCTCAAACCAAGTCCACACAGAGCCCACCCTCTGGATTCTCACACCGAGAATACCAAAATAGCCTTCTTGGTGGTGTTATACTCAAATCAACACTGTCGAGGTTCTGTGGAGTCCGTTCGTGTTGTTCGGGGTGCTCGTGACCGAGGCGATCGCTGAGTTCAAGTGCGCGGTGTTCGTGCAGTGTAGTGATCGTGTTGGACGAGCGTTCGGTTGTTTCTGTGTTTGAGCATTCGTGATCAAGGAGCTTGGCGATGAGTCTACAAGAGTGTGTAGCTTTTGTCCTTGATCTCATGTATTACATGCTGCAATTTCTGTATTTAATGCATAACCGTATGTTTCTGTTTATGACTGTAATTTTAAAGTTCATATATGATTTTAATTTAGAATGATCTTTCCGCTACTCATGGAAATCCTCGTGTTTGATTTCTTTCACCTCCATCTTCATGTTCAAAGGTTTTGTTGATGTTTCTCCGTCTTTAAGTGCAAAGGCTTCGTCGATGCCCCTCCATCTTCAAGCTTAGAGGCTTCATCAATACCCCTCCATCTTCATGTTTAGAGGTTTCGTCAATGCCCATCCATCTTCAAATTCAAAGGCTTCGTTGATGCTCCTCCATCTTCAAGTTCAAAGGCTCTATCAATGCTTCTCTATCTTCAAGTTTAGTAGCTTCATCAATGCTTCTCCATCTATAAGTTCAGAAGCTTCATTGATACTTCTCCATCTTCAAGTTCAGAGGTTTCAATGATACTCCATCTTCATGCTTAAGTTTTGAGGCTTTACAATGTCAGTTCCATGCTTAAGTCGTAAAGTCAAGCTTAATGTAGAAGATTCATCAGTGCTTCGTCAAACTCAAATGCAGAGGATTCTCCGATGCTTTGTCAAACTCAAGTGCGGAAGATTCACCTATACTTCAAACTCAAGTGTAGAGGATTCACCAATGCTTTGTCAAGCTCAGATGCCGAAGATTCGCCAATGCTTCATCAAACTCAAATGTGGAGGATTCATCGATATTTCAAGCTCATTTGCAGAGGATTCGTCAATGCTTTGTCAAGTTTAGATGCTGAAGAATTATCGATGCTTCGTCAAATGTGGAGGATTCACCAATGCTTCGTCAAACTCAAATGCGGAAGATTCACTAATGCTTTGTCAAGCTCAAGTGCGAAGGTTTCATCGATGCTTCTCCATCACAAGTTTAGAGGCTTCGTCGATGCTCCTCCATTTTCACGTTTAGAGGTTTCTTAGATGCTCCTTCATCTTCAAAGTTCAGAGGTTTCGTAGATGTTTCTCCATCTTCACGTTTAGAGGTTTCGTTGATGCTCCTCCATCTTCAAGTTCAGAGGTTTCGTCGATGCTCCTCCATCTTCAAATTCAGAGGCTTCGTCGATGCTCTTCCATCTTCAAGTTTGGAGGTTTCACCACTTCATCTTGAAAGTCAGGTTTAGATGCTTCACTCCCTCTTCAAAATATTGGTGCAACTTCCTTCCTTCTCCAAATTGTTGATGCAACTTTTCTTTCCTCCAAAATATGTTGGTGAGGCTTCACTTTCTCTCCAAAATTTGGTGTAACTTCACTCCCTCCTCAAAATGTCGGTGCAGCTTCGCTCCCTTTCCAAAAATGATGGTATGACTCCACCTCATACGCGAGAACAACTCTAGTCCATTTGACTTCTCCTTATATACGAGATCGACTTTGGTCCACCTGACTCATATACACTCAAAAGCTTGATAGGCATATTCTCCCCATCTTCAAAGCTGGATGGCATATCCACCTCATCTTCAAAACTCGATGGCGTATTTGCCTTATTTTCAATGTCGGATCAAGAAGTGATGTAATAGGGTTGTTTAGACCTTTCCGGGGTCATTCCTATATTGATCAAATAGGGTTGTTAGACCTTTTAGGGGCTATCTCTATATTGATCAAGAAGTGATGTAATAGGTCTGTTTAGACCTTTCTAGGGCCATCCCTATGTTGATCAAATAGGGTCGTTAGACCTTTTCGAGGTCATCCCTATGTTAATCAAGAAGTGACGATGTGATAAGGTTGTTTAGACTTTTCCAGGGTTATCCCTGTTGGGATTGATGTCCTAATTCTCTCAGAGTCTCATTGTTTGTAATTATACACATTGTTTTATGAATAAATAACTGTTATTTCATTGGCATTTACTCATATCTAATAAACAAAGCTCCATGGTTATCTTATGTAAACTTAAGCATATATATGCAAGTGGATCATGCCTTAAGTGATAAACTAAATAGGTCTGTAGTATAAGGATTAAGGTGGGATACCTGATCCTAGTGACACTACGGATATGACCCATTTTGTAGAGGTTTACAAGTGTTGTAAACTACTATAGATGGTAGATCCTGACTATTCATGTGAAGACATGCGAGCGGGGGTGTCCTATACAAAGATTTTGTATAAAGACCGGACCACGAGATGACTAGACTTTGTATATAACGCCGTTGATACTGGAGACTTACATCTCACCTAAATGACCATAGGTGACACGACCTCAATCCTAAGTGTTTTTAGAACTCCTGCCTTTGAGGGCGGTTCTTTGATTAGTACGGGTGAGAGTGGCCAGATTGCCAACTTAACATGCCTACCTTTTTGGGGACTTGTCTGATTTAAGAGTTGAGAACTCAATACACAAGATGAAATTCACTCATTTCTCGAAGTAGGGACAAATAGAGAGATTGCTCCCTTAAGGGCTGATTCCGGGGCTTGAACATAGTGGTCACAACTTCTCTTTGGAAGAGAGGACTCAGTCATAGTAGGACTATGACTTATGTTCACTAGAGGATTTAATGGTACTTAAGGAGTTAGATGTAACTACAGGGGCATAACGGTTATTGGCCGAGTTGTACTTATGAGCGATCTGTGAAGGGTTGTTGCATTGTTAATTGGTTAAGATGGACACATAATATATCTGTGGTAAGGAGAGTTCAGCTGTCGGTCTTTAGTGAAGTGCCTCGCAGTTAACGGATGGTGGATCTCGTGGCTAAAGATTTTAATTAGTTATTCACATACCGTTGGAACTTTGAGCTATAGGTCCATAAGGTCCCCTTGGTAGCTCAATAGATTCAAGTTGAGAACCAGTTCTTGGTGTTGATTTGAAATGTTCAAATTGACAAGAGGTAATTCGAGTATATATAATATGATTGGTATGGTGTATAGGATACATCAAGTGGAGGATTAATGTAAATGAGATTTACATTAAGTGCCATAGAATGGAAGAAGAGCTATGGTTTATATGTTTCATGAGATGAAATATTAAAACTATAAGTTATAAATATAGTATGGTAAATTAGTTATAATTTATATTTATAATAATATTCATTATTGAATAATTATCTCTTTTTCTCTAATAACCAATTGAGTGGGAGGTTATTGATGGTTTTATGGTAACCGTGAGATAAAAGAAAAAATATTTTCCTAATTTTAGGAATAAGTGAATTTAAGATTTCCAATCTCGAAAAAATCTCACGGAGAGTTGTCAATTAAATTAGATTTACTAAGCGATAACTTGGAGTTAGCTAAACGATCGTGGAGTGTTCTTAGGCGATAGACACTCAACTAAGCGATGAGCTAAACGATCGTATATTTTTTGCTAGATAATCGCTTAGCTTTTCCTAAACGATTGGGCATCGACCTATGCTATAGGTTATTCCATCTTCCACTTGCTTAAGATTGTGTTTCCTCCAATTTTCTGCCTCAATCCAAGTCCACACAGAGCCCACCCTCTGGATTCTCACACCGAGAATACCAAGGTAGCCTTCTTGGTGGTGTCATACTCAACTCGACATTGTCGAGATTCTGTGGAGGTTGGTCGCAGTGTTCGGGGTGTTTGTGACCTTGGCGATCACTTAGATCGAGTGTGCGGTGTTCGTGCAGTGTAGCGGTTGTGTTGGACGAGCGTTTGTGTGTTGCTACATTACTGTGATTGAGCATTCGTGGTTAAGGAGCTCGAAGATGAGTCTACAAAAGTATGTTGCTCTTGTCCTTGATCTATTGTATAACATGCTTTAATTTTTGTATTTTATGCATAACTGTATGTATCTTTTTGTGATTGTAACTGTAAAGTTCATATACGATTGTAATTTGGAATGATCTTTTACTGCTCATGAAAATCCTCGTGTTCGATTTTCTTCAATCCCTATGTTGATCAAGAAGTGATGTAATAGGGTTGTTTAGACCTTTCCGGGGTCATCCCTATGTTGATTAAGAAGTGAGATATAAGGTTGTTTAAACCTTTCTAGGGTCATCCCTATGTTGATCAATTAGGGTTGTTAGAACTTTCTATAGTCATTCCTATGTTGATCAAGAGTGACGATGTAATAAGGTTGTTTAGAACTTTTCGGGGTCATCCTATGTTGATCGAGGAGTGATGTAATAGGGTTGTTTAGACCTTTTCGAGGTCATCCCTATGTTGATCAAGAAGTGACGATGTAATAGGGTTGTTTTGTTTAGACCTTTCTGGGGTCATCTTATGTTGATAAAAGAAATGACAATATGATATGGTTGTTTAGACCTTTTGAGGTCATCCTTATGTGTGTCAAGGCGGTGGTCACGTATCAGGGCATTGCTGCAAAAAAAAAAAAAAAAAAAAAAAAAAAAAAAAAAAGAAACAAGAAAAATGAAAAAAAAGATAAGGAAGAAAATAAATAAGAGAATATAATAGGAGTGGAAGATGAGAATGAGAAATATGTATGTGGTGAATGTAACGCAGGTTTTAAGATGATATACAATGATGCACGCAAGATATAAGTCCATGCAATACTACTTCTAGATATGCGTTAATGATGACTGTTCTTGTAGTATGTTGTGCGTTGTCACAAGTTTCCTTGTGTTGGAACCAAGTATAATTCCACCGCAAGTTTCTCGGTGTGATCTGAGGTCAAACACAGGGACTGTTTGACGTTATTGCGTTACATTTGTGATACATGCGTCCAGGGGTTTTTTCAATTTATAAAAGAGTTTTGTGTACAAGTAATTAAACATGTGATAAAGTAAAGTAAAGCGGTAAAGATGCGGTAATAAAATAAATTGCGATAAAGTAAACCTAAGCTAAGATGATACAAGATACAGGTTTCATGATACAAGGTACCGAGGTCAAGGCTAGCTGTGAAGATTATACAAAGATCGTGTAATGCGGTGGCAAGTCTTATGTGCAAAGCAGAAATAGGAAAGATAGTTAATATAAACAATGTAAGTTCCTTAATTGCGTTTAAAGCTATAAGTACGGTTCCGCTTTTCCCTTAGCGAACACCTCTCGGTGATCGGTCGCATTCCCACATCTCTGTGGTGAAATAAGGACGAATATAATGAATGCAAGGTTGCTTCCATTTCTGGAAGTACTTCTCACTTTAGTTAACGCATTCTTCTAACCTTCTCTCGATAGATTAGAATGACATCTTCACTTCTACTCTCACAGGTGAAGATGTCGTCTAGCATGCCTTAGCCAAACACATTTATCTCTTTAGCACAGATTAAGTTACTCGTTTAATCTATATTAATTACCAGGGGATAAAGAAAACTTCATGGAGAAAACGATTAATGGAGGAACGGAAGTAGACAGAGAAGTGGAAATGGAAATGATCAAGACATTCAATAATACTATTTAACGTCTGATACATGATTTGTGAATGAAAAGATTAAGAAGATGAAATACAATTGATGAATAGAGTTAGAAACAAATAAAATAAGCGCCAATGTCTTGGGCCCAATCTGAATGGAGATTTGCTTACCAGAGTGGATGGATCGTGCGGAAGGATGAGCTTCCCTCTCAGGCTTGCTCAATCGGTAGCAGTGATCTAAGCACAGAGCTTCACGGCGGGGATCTGGCAGAATAGCACCAAGACTCACCTCTCGACCTTGTCTCTTTTCTTCCCAGATTTCTTTCGATCAGTACTCAGCTCAGCCTCTCTCTCAGTAATCTAGCATTAATTCGCCCTCGTATCAAGTATATCTTCTCTAAATTCTATAGGGGTATTTATAAGTGAAAAGCTTTGACTCTTGGCTTGTCGACCCTACTTATTGTCATGGAAATTCCGAAAATGAAGGAATAAATATTCTTTATGTTATGCAATCATACCGTCAAATCTACATAACGGTTAGTTGTACACGTGTCGCAATCCTCCGCATTTGCGTTGCTCAGCTGCATCTTTGATCGGGTGCTCTCATTCGGGGTTGTTTTTATTACCGCATGCGGTTGAAATTCAGCTTGGGATCGACTATCGTATTGCGTTGTCATTGCATTGATCGTCTCTTCATTGTGATTTGATGGGCGCAATTTGATAGAGATGTGTTATTTAGTTTCTCGTTGAGCCTTGATCACAAGCGGTAACTTGGTTTTCTGCAAAACAGAATAAAAATATCCGCTTCTACCATCTTGATAATGTTAGTGGGTGTAATTGCGATAATTCATAATTATTGTATTTCTTAGCTAATTTTCATTCAATCGATGCATATTCCTTCTCTTTTGGCCATAATATCTAGATAAGGAAGCATAAATAACTTGTATTTCTATAAATTATCACACCCCTAAATTTAGATATATGCTTGTCCTCAAGCATATCTTCTACTAAGGCAATAAAGCTCAATTCCTATACTATATTTTTGTGTCGATTGGTTGCTCCAAATGTTACACTTAGGCACATTACTTGACATCGCAATTTCCTTCTATCCTTGCTAATTCTTAACAAGCCCTACTTTATTCTTCTATATAACAAAATTCTGCTCAAAGATGCTTTTCAAGTTTTAAAATAGAATATTTATCTCTTCTTTGTCAAAACAACTTGATATGTCTATATGTGGTGGTCAAATCTTGCGTCATTAATTAGAGACTGTTGATCATGGTTACATTCTTCGTTTTGGCTTGTTCCCACGGGTGTCATGCGAACATCCAACTACGGTTGTGTGCCAATTTCAACTCTAACTCACGATATTCAGAGGAGTTGTCTCTTGCATTCTCTTATTATTATTATTTTTATTTTTATTCTCATTTTTATACTGCGTTGTTCTTGGAAACCCACCTTCGTTTTGGCTTGCTCCTACGGGTGTTATATGACTCCTTTCACAACTAAACTCTTATCAGGTTGGGAACATTTTTGAGGATTCCCTTGTGCTGACATTGGAGTTTGGCATAATTTTTTTTTTGAAATGGAAAATGAACGCATTTTCTTAATGACCGTATATTCTTCATCTTATCTGCTCAGACCTTTCCCACCCCCAAATTTAAAGATGAGCAAGGTTCTCATTGCGTTGTTTGGATAGACTAGACAAACACTTGGAAGAAAATTTCAAAAAGAAGGTTTGAGCAGAACTTTGAAAGATAAAAGGTAAAGTACTGCTAAACTAAGAATTAACTAAGTCTTAGTCAGAATTTACAAAGTATGGGAAATGTTTCTAAGTATAAACATATATTACATCATGGCAACGCAATGAATAACGCAAAAGTAAAAGATTAAGAATATTGCAAATATTGACAAATGATGAAAAAGAAAAAAGCACAGGCAAAAAGGAGTGAATATGTACTCATTTGTATTGAATATTAACAAAGTATACAAATAATGAAAAATTAATGCAATACAAAATTATTTGTGCAAAGAATCAAAGAATTTAGAGATGTTATCTTTTTGAATTTGATTCAGACGTGTGCACGATAAAAACTAACACCGCGCTTCTATTAACGCAAATACATTTTTGCTGTGGATGGGCAATAACACATATACTCCCGCAACACACCCCTTAATTCAACGCATTTCTGAAGGATCGGGCGCACGGTATTTCTACCAGCACATCACTACCTCGACAGAGTGCCTTTTCACTAAGGACGGGCAAAGAACACATACGTGCACAACACACCCCAAACATCAAATAATTCCACTTTTAAGATTGATGTCAATGGCATTTCATTTCTCTTTCACATATTCCTCGTTCTTTGACATCTGTTGCATTGCACAACGTGAGCTTGGGCATCCTTGAACAGTGTTGGCCAGAAATAGCCACATTGTAGGACCTTTGCGGCAGTCTGCTGCCCCCCAAAGTGTCCTCCGTAAGGGGACTCATGACACATCTCCAGAATGTGCTTGACTTCGTGCTCAGGAACGCATCGACGTAATATGTCATCAGGACCAAGTCGATATAGGAATGGGTCATCCCAGAAATAAAATTTGACATCATGTCTTAGTTTTTTCTTCTGCTGGTAAGTATAATCGTCTGGTATTTGACCGCAAACGATGAAATTTACAATGTCCGTATACCAGGGAACATTAATGCCTACTGACATCAGCAGCTCATCGGGGAATCGTTCTTCAATATCTTTTTCTTTCCCTTGAACCTCGCAATTCTTGACAAATGATCCACGACTTAGTTCTCGGTGCCCTTTTGGTCTTTGATCTCTAGGTCGAATTCTTGCAATAGAAACACCCACCGTATAAGTCTTGGTTTTGCAGCCTTCTTTGTCATCAAATACTTGATCGCATAGTGATCCGTATACACCACAACGTTTGTTCCGTTTAAGTATTGTCAGAATTTCTCCAGTGCAAATACCACTGTAAGCATTTCCTTCTCTGTGGTTGTATAGTTCTCCTGCGTTTCATTCAATGTTTTACTCACATAATAAATAGGATGCTATACCTTGTCCTTGCGCTGACTTAATACTGCGTCCACAACATATCCGCTAGCATCACACATTAATGCAAATGGTTGCGCCCAGTCTAGCGCAACCAGAATGGGTGCGGTGATGAGCGCATCTTTCAATTTGTTGAATGCTTTGGTGCATGCATCATCAAAATTATATTCTCGGTCAGCTTCAAGGAGCGCACTCAGGGGCCTTGCGATCTGGGAGAAGTTGTGAATAAATCTTCTGTAAAACCCAGCGTGTCCCAGAAAGCTCCTAAGTATTTTCACGTTCACTAGTGGGGGTAGCTTAGAAATTGTGTCAATCTTTGCCTGATCAACTTCCATTCCTGCTTTAGAGATTTTGTGTCCCAAAACTATTCCTTCTTCTACCATAAAGTGACATTTTTCCCAGTTCAAAACAAGATTTGTTGCCACGCATCTCTTCAAGACCTTTTCAAGGTAAGATAGATAGGAGTCATAATTATTGCCGAAGACTGAAAAATCATTCATGAATACCTCGACTGACTCCTCCAAGTAATCTGAGAATATTGCCATCATGCATCGTTGGAAAGTGCCTGGCACATTGCAAAGTCCTGGCATGCATCAAAATGCAAACGTACCAAATGGGCACGTGAAGGTTGTCTTATCCTGATCTTCCGGCGCAATTGCTATTTGGTTGTACCCTGAATAGCTGTCAAGAAAATAGAAAAATTCATTCCCCGCAAGTCTGTCTAGCATTTGATAAATGAAGAAGTGGGAAGTGGTCCTTTTTAGTGGCCAAATTTAACTTGTGATAATCCATACAAATTCTCCACCCCGTAGTCGTTTTTGTGGGAATTAATTCATTCTTGTCATTAGTGACGACTGTTATCCCCCCTTTCTTTGGAACACACTGTACTGGGCTCACCCAGCTGCTATCAGATATCGGGTAGATGACTCCTGCGTCTAGCCATTTCACAATTTCCTTCTTCACGACCTCTCTCATAGCAGGGTTTAAACATCGTTGCCTTTCTACCGATCCTGTCTTTCCTTCTTCTAGATGAATCTTGTGCATACAATACGAGGGACGGATTCCTCGAATGTCCGCCAAGGTCCACCTTAAGGCCTTTGCTTATTTCTTAGTATCTGAATGAGCGCATCTTCTTTCTCCTTACTCAGCGATGCATAAATGATAACCGATAACGTGTTGTTACTTCTTAAGTAAGCATACTTAAGGTGCACGGGCAATGACTTTAACTCTAGCATAGATGGTTCTTCCAAAGATGGCTTAATGCATTGTGATGCCCGTTCAGATAACTTGAGCGGTTCAAAATTTGATTCAACATGAATTGCGATGCAGTCCTCTTCCAACATTGCGCCGATTTCAAAATTTTCTTCCTTCAGCTCCTTCGGGGGTTCGTGCCAAGGTTCTTACTGTAGTTCCTCAATATATTAGCAGTTTTCCATATCACCTGGGTACTTCAACGCATTGAACATGTTGAATTTTACTTCCTGATCGTCGACTCTGATGGTCAATTCTCCTTTTTGCACATCGATCAGTGCTCGCCCTGTTGCGAGAAATGGGTGACCCAAGATGATAGGGACTTCTCTGTCAGCTTCGTAATCCAATATAACAAAATCTTTCGGAAAGATAAACTTGTCCATTTGCACGAGTACATCCTCTATCTTGCCCTCAGGATGCTTTATTAATCTATCGGCCAACTGTAACGTGATCGTGGTTGGTCTTGCGTTGTCGATATCCAGCTTCTTAAAAATCGACAAGGGCATTAGATTTATACTTGCCTCTAAATCGCACAACGCGTTTCCAACCATCTTTCCTCCTCTTGTGTGTGGCAATGTAAAAATCCCAGGATCCTTTATTTTGGTGGGGATATTGTTTTGAAACAGTGCACTACATTCATACGTTAGCACAACTATTTCATTTTCCCCGATCTTTCTTTTATTAGCAAGAATATCCTTGAGAAATTTTACATAACTTGACATCTGCTCTAGTGCCTCTATTAAGGGAATGTTAATGTGTAGTTGTTGGAGAACGTCCAGAAACCTCTGAAATTATTTGCTATCATCTTTCTTCTTCAGCCTGGATGGGAAAGGTGGAGAATCCTGCCTTTCTTCTTGTTTAATTGGCTGTTTGTCAAGATCCTGTTCTTGTTGTGTTTCATTAATTAGAGGTTGCGTTGTTTTAGAATTCATGTCTTGAGGAGCTTCATCTTTTGTAGGAGAACTTACTTCTGAACTAGTGCTTTTTCCACTATTAGTTGACTGATCATTATCAACAGTCAAATCTACTGGTGTTGTTGTCACATCTGGTATTGATGGCATAAAGGTTGTTGTTTTGCCACTTCTCACTGTCACTGCATGACATTGTTCTTTACCTCGTGGCCCCGATTCTCTTGAATTTTTATTCTGCGTACTGGGCGCTTTCTTCTTTAATTCCCTAACAAGCTGATCAATCTGCTCTTCTAATTCTTTAAGGGATTTAGTTTACGATTGTCTCATTGCCTCGCTCTTTTCAATATAATGTTTTAACGATGTCTCCAGAGATGAGGTACTGCAAGAGGTATCATATAAGAACGGTTGGTTACAGGGTGGTATACCTTGAGAATTACCTGGGCTACAGTATGGAGTAATGAAGACCAAAGGCTTGCCTCTATCCCCTTATAACAGTTCTGATCGAAACTATGGCGCCTATGGATGTGATTCCCGTTCCAACTTAAAGTTGGGTGATCCCACCAACCAGGATTGTAAATGTTGCCAAACGATTCATCTAAGCAAAATATACGGGTTGTTAATTCCATGGGCAGACTTCTACTGAATGTCCCTCTCCACATTGGATGCAATTCATTGCGGCTATGTGAGTCAACGCATTAACTTATGTTAATCCTCGAGAGAGAGTTCTCTATTGGTTAGCCATTGTCTGGAGAAGTGAGGTCATTGTGGTCATCTGATCGACCAGTGCGCTCATTGTATCAGTTGATACATCGACACTTTCTATTCTTTCTTGGTCCAGACCTCTCACCTTGAGTCTGATATCAATCCACTCATCAGAATGTCGCGAGATGCGATCCAAGATATTATTTGCTTCCGTATATGATCTGTTCATTAATCCTCCTTCTGCGGAGACATCGACAACTGCTTGCGTTGATTGGTCTAAGCCATTGTAAAAGGTTTCCATCAGAATACTATCGGGAATCCCGATATGCGAACAACTTTTCATTAACTGCCGGAATCGCACCCAGGCGGTGCTCAAGGTTTCATAACCCTTTTGCTCAAAATTCAACACATCCCTCCGTCTCCTTGCGTTGACGGCTGGAGGAAAGAATCTGTTCATGAACCTATCAACCAACTGCTCCCATGCATTAATCTCATCTGGCTCTAACGACTGAGCCCACCTCTTTGCTTCATCCCGTAGTGTGTACGGGAACAGATATAGTTTAAGCCCTTCTTGAGTTACACCAGGCATGGAGAATGCGCTGCACATGTCTACAAAATTTGTCAAATGAGTGTGTGGGTCTTCTCTTTGTAATCCTCCAAATTGACCCACATTCTGAATCACCTGCAGCATAATAGGTCTTATCTCAAAGCTTACATTCTCTTCAACCATGGGTCTTGAAATTCCTATTGAGAAATTATAAAAATCCGACGCCGCATAATCCCTCATAGGGATGTTATGGTCAGCAGCAAGAAAAACTGGATCTTGCACTGGCAAATTTTCCATTTGGTTTCCTGTGGGTGCCACATTCTCATTAGCCATGCTTCTTCACCAATTAATTCGGCCTTGATGAACTCTTGCGTGAATAATACACTTGATCTCTGGGTTCGTTTAGAATTTTTGGATCACTTCAGCACTCATAAGTCGTCAGACTGCTCTCCGCGTTGAACAGTCAGTACAAAGAGATCTGTCCTACACATATCACAAAAATACTCAACACTAACCGTTAACCAGTCCCCGGAAACGGTGCCATAAACTTGTAACGCAAGTTTTAAGATGATATACAATAATGCACGTAAGATATAAGTCCATGCGATACTACTTCTAGATATGCGTTAATGATGACTGTTCTTGTAGTACGCTGTGCATTGTCACAAGTTTCCTTGCATTGGAACCAAGTATAATTCCACCACAAGTTTCTCGGTGTGATTTGAGGTCGAACATAGGGACTATTTGAGGTTATTACGTTACATTTGTGATACATGCGACCAGGGATTTTTTCAATTTATAAAAGAGTTTTGTGTACAAGTAATTAAACATGCGATAAAGTAAAATAAAGCAGTAAAGACGCGATAATAAAATAAATTGCGATAAAGTAAACCTAAGCTAAGATGATACAAAATACAGGTTTCATGATACAAGATACTGAGGTCAAGGCTGGCTGTGAAGATTATACATAGATCGTGTAATGCGGTGGCAAGTCTTATGTGTGAAGCAGAAATAGAAAAGATAGTTAATATAAATAGTGCAAGTTCCTTAATTACGTTTAAAGCTATAAGTACGGTTCCACTTTTCCCTTAGCGTACACCTCTCGGTGATCGACCGCGTTTCCAAATCTCTATGGTGAAACAAGGACGAACGTAATGAACACAAGGCTGCTTCCATTTCTGGAAGTACTTCTCGCTTTAGTTAACGCATTCTTCTAACCTTCTCTCGACAGATCAGAATGGCATCTTCACTTCTGCTCTCACAGGTGAAGATGCCGTCTAG
>NW_028325365.1:0-23420 GCF_027475165.1 Benincasa hispida
GGAAAAGAAAATTCTGGGTTTAGTTTTCCCCTTAGAAAATCAAAGCTTCAATGCTTGCTTTCTTCCCCGTTTTGCAAACTGGACAAGAATCAAGAACAGTTTCGCAATCTTTACAACAACAAAGATGTCGACAAGGCAAGAAAATCACTGTCGAATTCCTTAAATTGCAGCTTCTACAAATCATCTTGTTCTTCATTTTCCCCTGTTCTGAAACAGAGCAACACTCTGCTGCTCCTCTGTTTCTCGCCGGAATTTGTTCGGCGGCGGCGGCGGCGGAGTTCATGTCACAGCAGGATTCTGCATCGTCGTAGGAATTGGAAACTTTTTCTCTCATTTGATCCAATGTGTTGTTGAGAGACATAGCCATGGCTTCGTTTTCTTGAGCAATTCTTTGCCAGAGTTGATTCTCTGTTTCTAATTTTCTCAGGAAAATTTCGAGTTCCATTGTTTTCTTCGTAGCTTTGGCTATTTCTTCTTCTTTTTGTCTTAACATAATCGCTGTTTTCAATTCGATTTTCTTCATTAATGCTGCTATTTGTTGCTTCCCTTGCTCTCTCAACGCCATTCTCAAACTCTCATTCTATACGAAAAAAAAAGATGCAAAACGTTTAAGTTTTCAATCACAAAAAACAGAGTATTCTTAATAACAATGAATTTCGTGGAATGGATTTGATCCGAACCTGTAATCTAATATAATGGTCGATCTCTTGTCTCTGTTTCTCAACATGGGCACTCACACATTGAGAAAACCCCGCCGCTCCGGCCGCTGCGGCGGCCCTCCGGTGAGGATTCTTCGAGAAGTTAACAACAGAGCCACCGTCGACAGCGTTGTTGCCTCCGCCAGAGGTAGAGAAAAACTCAGTTGAGGAAATGAGCGGCGGTTTCTGGAAGCAAAACTGAGCGACGGAATCCGGTGGTGGGTTGCCGGCGAAGGGAAAGCCAAGGTTTTCAGGGTAGAACTGAGCGTGAACCGCCATGAAGTCCGGCGACGGAGAAGAAAGTGAATCAAACCCTTTTGAGAAAAATGGAAAATAAAAGTGGGTTTGGATTAAAAGGAAGAACTTGATTGAGATTCACAAGAAAAGAAGGAAGAGAGGGGTGTGAAAAATGGGAGCTTTGATAGAAATGAAGGAATATATTTATATGTGCATTGGAAAAAGATGTGATTTTGAATGAATTTTTATTGCATAGATAAATAGGTGGTGAAAAAAAAAAGAAAAAAGAAAAAAGAAAATCTTTTTTTGGGAAGCAAAGTAAATGGAAGAGGTTGACAAGGAAACAGAGAAAGAGAAAAGAGATTTAATAGGGGAGTTGGGAAAAGGGAACAGCCTAGGATACTATTTTATTTTTATTTTTAAATTTTCTCTCTCTAACTTTTCTTCTTCAAACTAAAAAAACAATTATTCAAAATCCAACCCTCATGTATTAAAATTAGATTCTCAAACTTACCTGATGATAGAAAGTATAAGATTGTATAATCAAACTTATATAATCGTTACAATTTCTAAGTTTAATGGTCCAATTTAAATGATTAAGAGCTTACTTTTTACGAGTTTAATGGTATAAGTGCAACTTCTATTATAGTATAGGGATGTTTTTGTAATTTAACAGAGAAAGAAGAGGGATTAAAGGAAAGGGAAGAAGGTGGATAGATGCAGATTTGGTGACTAAACTATAGGGGTCAGAGATTTCAGAGTCACCATTTTGGTTAGACTTTGGAGAGAGAAAGCTTAAAAGAAGAGAGAAAATGGAGGATAGAGAGAGAAAGATGGGACTGAGTCAGTATTGAATTTGGTGATTGATGATGATGATGAATATAATTAAGGGGAGGGGAGAATCTCTAGATTTGTTTGTTTTTTCTTTTTTTTATGGAATGATTTTTTTTTTAAATTAAAAAAAAAAAAAATACTCTCTTTCAAAATTAGACTCTTCCTAATTTCTCTCTCTTTATTTTGTCCATTTCTTCTCTTCATAGTCCATTCAATCCAACCTTTTTTATGGGTTAAGTTGTTTTATTGTGTAATCCCCTTGATGGCTTCTTTATTGTTTCTTGTGTCATTCTGACCTTTTTAAATTTTGGTCAAATTGCAAGTTGAATCTTTGAACTTCTTTTAAAAAAAATCGTTTAATAACTCTTTTAACTAATTAGACATTTTAAAATAAGATACAACCATGAACGTTATGGATTTTAGTTGTAAATAAAATTTAATTATCGACCTAATAAATAAATAAAAAAAATTAAAAAGTTTCAAATATATTGGTGACTTATTAGTAAATGACCACAATTAAAATAAAAGTGTACTTTATTTTTTACTAATTGTGTTTATTAGGATAATTCAATTGTGTTAATGTTTAGGGTTAAGTACAAAAAAAGGGCAATAAGGTATTTTTGTTAAGTGTGCAAGAAAGTTTATGAACGCCCCTTATTTATTTATTTTGAGTTTAACCAAATTGGAAAGACCAATTTTAAAATTATTGAAATGAAATTAGAAGTATACTAAAATTGAATAGGTAAAATATGTTTTTTAAGGACATTTTTCATAGATACAAAAAATGTCAAACTAATAGAGTCCGATAGATTTCTATTAATTTTTATCACTGATAGATTTCTATCGGTCTCTATCAAAGAAGATTAAATTTTTACTATTTTGTGTAAATAATTTTAATATTTTTTTATTTTTTGAAAATCTCCTTTTAAATGGTTTAATTTTGAATATTTAATATTGTTTGTTGGGAGCCATGGGGGACAACAGCAATTATATTAATAACGTGTTGAATCTTGACTTGATGTAAATTAGACGATCATGTGGAGAAATAATTTGATATTCAAATCATAGTGTGACAAATTCCACGATCATAAGCACTTATTTTTTAAATTACACATAATTGTTGATTAAACAGATTAAAATAAATTGTTTTTTTCAATTGAAACATGGATATGATTATTCAAATATGTTTTTCTTTCCTTACCATAAAAAAATCAATAATTTTTTATTTGAGGTTTGGTATTTAAAAATTAAGTTGATAAAGATTAGTGGCACCTAGTGATGTATTTTGTTTTGTTGCCTAAAATTTAGGAGTATTTTGAAAATTAAGTGTTTTGAATTTTTTTTTTAATAAAAAAATGATTTTTAAAAGTAGTTTTCGTTATAAGAATTTAGCTAATAATTTAATTTATTTATTTAGAAATATAAAAATCGTGATTAAGAAACCGTGAGAAAATGAGTAACATATATAATCATAAGTCAAATGGATTATAAAGGGTCTTAATTATATTCTATTTTTTATTACTTTGCATTTTTTTTATATATATATATATATAATTTAAGTTAAATTTTAATAAGGCAAGCTCAAGGGATAGATTTTTCTTTTGGATTTAATTTTTAATGCTATCGAATTAAATTTTAAACCTAAAAGTAGTACATAAACAACTTTTGGAAATCAAAATTTGAAAATTGTTTCTTCATATACCCACAAACCACGTAAAAATTACTACACGAACTTGGTTTAATAGTAGTTAACATATACTCCTTTTTTTTGAAGTTGTTGGTTCGATCTTTAATCTCCATAATTATTATATTAAAAAAAATAATGTAAGATTCAACTAATGAAATACTAAAAATTGATACATTGAATACTCTAAACCGATGTAAGCATCATAGTTTATGTGGTGAAAATCAAATTGATGTTTTTTTTAATTATTTTTTTGGTTTGCGTGTTGTTTTTTTCTCAAATTACAAATTTACTATTGGTGACACGTAAATGTCATTGTGTAACACTCGAGTTCAAAAATAGTACACAAATGGACAAATATCACATCTCGATATGAAGGTATGGTCAAAAAATACTTTTAAAAAATCAATAGTTATTACCCGTACCAACAAGGTGCAACTTCATTTTTCGCAATCACATGAACTCCAAAGTAGTTCAAAGAGACAACCAATAATGAGGTTGTTATAGAGTTTAAACAAAATCCCACATTAGTTAGAGAATGAAGTGGTCATAGGTATATAAGTGAAGACGATTATATCTTCATTTGCACGAGGTTTTTGGGATAGTATCAAAAGTAAAGCCACAAGTGTTTATACCTAAAATGGTTCATTGTCCTTGATCACACAGGATGCCGAAGAATATTGGGACCATGAGGAGTTGAGTTTTCCTTTATTAGCTACAAAAAAACGAGAGATTATATACTGAGATTATGTACATCTCGATGTTAATGTCAGACAAAATAATACTGACAGTCTACGATTTTTGACCAATTTTCCAAATTTTATCATCGACAACATTAAAAGCTCAAATCTAATACCTTATATACGTAGAAGTAAAAATAATATTGAAAACAAATACAAACAAACAAGAAGCTGCCAATTATCCAACCCCACTATTTTGTCGGCAAATTTCATATATAAAAAACATAAAGTAAAACATATGTATAAATAAATGAGATTCAATTATATCTTTTCCAAACAGTCAAGAACTGCATTCAAACTCTATTTCCATTGTTTGCAGCCTCTTAATAAACGTATATTTAAAGAAAATTAAATATTACATGAATAATGGTTTTATTATAATTAAAGACAAGCCAATAATTAACTAGCAAAATGCTATTTTAGTTTTCACTTTATTAAAAAAAAACAATTAATATATAAAATATATTTTGGAAATAAAATCACACATGAAAAAGTGTGTAAGTTGGTGCTGCAACTTAAAGTACTTTTACGTGATATTTGGTTGAAAACTTTTCCTTTTATTATTATTATTATTAATTTCTTTTTTTATTTTTAATTTTAAAATGTTCCCCATGTAAGTTTCTCTCATTTCAATGTCAAACTTTTTACCTAAAAGACAACACGAGGAATTATAGACATATGGTTTCGATTTTTTAGGTTTTTTTTAATATTTTTTTTTTCTTTTGTTTAGTTTTGAATCTTTGATTTTATAACTTTATCGATTTTGTCATCAAAAGTTCAATAAAAAAAGAAAAAAATTGACTACCGATTCTCAATCTTTCGTTTTCGTTTTTATTTTTAAATTTCAACTAATCGAACTATATCTTAATTAAGTGATCTATTTATATCAACATTTACATGTGATTTATTTACTATATATATTACAAAAATACGTAAAATCAAAATAGAAGATGGAACTTCAAACTTTTAAATGTATATTAATTAAAACTTCAAACTTTTAAATGTATATTAATTAAAACTTTAAACTTTCGTATATTAATTTAGATAATTTATTAAAATTTTGTAATTAATTTATTAGATACATACTTTTTACATATGTACGAGACTTCCTTTAATGTAGATATTATTGTAATATTATAAAAAAAATATTGAGATAAAAATATCATCAGGATTTTATAAATATAAATGATTTTTATCTTATCCCATTTTGCACGGATTCTTTTATACTTATTTTGAAAATAATAAATTAAGTATGTTCAGTTGGTTTTGAACCGATCTTATTAGAATAATTAACAATTACTTAATCATAATCTAAATCAATTCACTATAAAAATTTTAAGTTTAAACGCGATATAATTACTAGTTTGATATTTTAGTCCTCTAGTTTCTACTAAACTTCATATAATAATAATAATAATAATAATAATACCACAAAATAATTGTAATAAGTTAGTAATAAAATCCAACTCAATATTCTCTTTCATGTTGTGTAGCTTATAGTTTCCTGTTTCTCCTACACATTAAAAACCTCTTCAAAACTAGAGCTTACCTACCTCTCTAATTAAGGTGACAAATTAAATAATTAAAGACTATAAATGTGAAATTTTTGTTTTTTTTTTTCATTATTATTATTTTCAAATATTTAATGGCAATAGGAACAGAGTAGAGCACAACGAAGTTAGAGATACATAATTCCTATATTTGTTTAACATTTTGGCAATATTTAATGAATCAAAGTTTGGTTATTTCTTTTTAGGATGGAAACAAGTTTAACCTTGCGTCTTAATTAATTAAACTATATCGAACTGATAATTAGAATTTAATTACTATTTTTATGAGATTTTATTCATTTCATATTTACTTAAAATTTTTTTAATAACAAATAATTAGTTGGGTGCCAATGAATATATTAAAACCATGTGTTTTTAAGGTTAAAATGATAAAATTAAAGTCAAAATGGATTCCCTATTTTTTTACAATTAGTTGGTAATGGACGGAGGAAATTGAAGTTGATAGTATAAAATTAATTTCAGTTGAATTATATTCATATAGGAGCTTATTTATCTACAAGATGTCTTATCCGTTAGGCTTGTATAATGTAGATCAATCACTGTGATATTATTATTTTGTACTATTTAAATTTAACCTAGTCTACAAACTTGTTATGATTTAAAAAATTTTTTAAAAAAAACAATAATAAATAACTTCAAAGACCCCAAAAAAGTCATAATTGTATGTATAAACTAATTTTCCAAATAACAAATAATTGTGTGTTTAGTGTATTAATAGAATTCCTAAATGTCATGGCCTACAACTAAGAGGTTAATTTTTTTAAATTATTTTTTTAACATGATAGAGATAGAATGATTCATATATATAACATTTTAGTTGAAAATATCATGTTATACTCATAAATTTAAACACCAAACGAATAATTGTACCAATCTAAATATTGAACTTGTAAATGCATCAATTTACACAATTCATTACGTTTTATTTGGAAAAACCTTGTGTAGAACTTATAGTTATATCAATTAAATCCCTAAACTTTGATAAATGAATCAATTTAAACTTCAAGACAAAATTTCCTTAAAAAATCATCCATGCATTCACTGTAATAATAATATATTTCATAAAATCGTCATTTTAAGAAGTCTACAAACATTTGAAAACTAAAGCATGAAATGATTTTCAAAAGTAATTATAACGAGAGTTTAAATTGATTGACTTATAAAAATTTAGAAGACTACACGACAAGAATTCTAGGTCGTGCCAACAATAATTTTTGTCAACGCAATAAAAAAAGTCGACAAATCCCATTTTCCCAGACGCATACACAATATGTGTGCATATCTACCTTTCTACCAACGAAACGAAATGCATCTACAAAAACTATGTAATATAATATATTAACCAATTAAACTATGTCAATGTAGCGAATGGAACCGTAGAGAGAGCAAAAAGGAAAGAGAGAGAGAGAGGGAAATGAGTTGGGAAAGAGAAGAATATGGAGAAATGAGAAAACACACACATTGATGCTCCTACATTTCTGACTCAATGTGTTGAACATTATTACTATTATTATTATCATTATTATTATTATCATTATTATTATTATTATTATTACAAGTCCTTGAAACTCAATAATTTAGGTTGAAATTTGGGTTCCCTATGAGCCTGTGAGAGGCAGTGGCCTGTGTGCCTGTCTAATGAAAGTGATTCAGAGAAGAATGGACCGAAGGCCGGCGGAGGCCATGGACCCATGTGCCATACCTGCACCCTCCACGCACCCCTCTCTATCATTTTTATTATCTCTCTATCCTTACCATACGTATTCTCTTCTTCACATTTCAACTTTTCATTTTTTTTTCTCCTATGCTAATAAACGTCTTAATCGATTGAATTACATATTTAAGTTGATAGTTATTTTGATATTACAAATAATAAATAAGAATAACAAGATTAAATTATAAATTTGGTCTCTATAGTTTAAATAAAGTTATTATTTAGTTCCGATGGTTTTATAACATTCTCATAAATAATTATGGCTATAGAGACTATTTATGAGGTTTTATCAAGCCACGTGAACTAAATTCTAACTTTTAATTAAAAACCATAATGACTAAATTTTAAATTTCTCCAAATTATACGGATCGGATTTGTAATTTATCAAACAATAAATAGAATATTATTAGACTATAAGGACTATTTACGAGGTATTATCAAACTGTAAGAACTAAATTCTAACTTTTTAAAACTAAATGGGTTAAATTCTAAATTTTTCTAAACAACAGGGAGAAAATCTGTAATTTAATCGAAGAGTTGTAATATCGATTGTATACTTATTAGTTCCATTTCAAGTAATGTGAACTTTTCTTGCCATTGTTGTGTATAAAACATGAAAATAGAGTATTACTCACTCATGCAATTTTGGGTAAATTGCTAAAGTTAACTTTGAAGTATGATGGTAATTGTAATTATGCCATTCTTTTACAAATATTAAAATTAGACCCTTAAACGTACAATAGTTGTAGAAATCGAATCCCCAGATATAAAAAATGAACCCTAAAACATTATGCAATTATTACAATTTCTACAACTATGTAAGTTTGAGGGTCAAATTTTAACACTTATATAAGTTTGAGAACTCAGTTTTACATTTGAAAATTAGAAGGTATGATTGCAACTATTACGATACTTTAATGGTGACGTTTATAATTTGCTTTTTTTTCTTGTTTTTGGTGTCTAAACTTTAAGTGTCTCTTCTCTCTCTAGTACCTTCTCAACTACTTCTTTCACCTTCCCATTTCACTCCCTTTTCCTTTGTTTGGTAGCTTTTGATTCATTCATTTATTTATTCATATCTCATAGTTTGATTTGCTTTCCATAATAGGTTATGCTATTATGTTACATCCCCTTCTAATTAATTAATTATGTTTGGGCCTAATCGCTTCCTTAATTTAATCAATTTTTTGTTCTTTGTAATTTGTCACTTTTTCATGTTTTTGGATCATATGATTTGTGTTTCTTTCTGTTTAGCTTCTAGCTTAAATGGGTGAAGTTTATTTGAATTTCAGTAAGTTTGTGTTTGAATCATTAATTTAAACATTTATTATTCAAAACAGTTTTGTACTTATACTTATAGCATAAAGTGTGGCTTTTTCTTTTTCTTTTTTTCTTTTTTTTCATCAGCTTCTTCATCTTCAAAATAATATTTCTTTTTAAAATAGTTAAACTCCCAATATATTCTTGAAAAAAAAATTCTTAATAGATATGATAATTGCAATGTGTAACACTTTTAAGGTTAATATTTAAGTATATAACATTATTTTTAAAGAATTGCAAATATAGCAAAATCTATTGGTGATATACTCTATCGTTGGTAGACGTCTATCAACAATACAATCTAACATTAGTAGACTTCGAGAGTTGATCTAAATTTTGCTATATCTAAATTTTTTTATATTATATTATATCTTTTAATACTTTATGTCTGATTGTTATATTTACCATTATTCTTAAGAAGAAAAAAAATTATGCGTTTAGATTGAAATATCAAATACTCCCTCACAAAGTGCATGGGATAGCCCAAATTATAATTGAGCATCCCATCAATGTGTTTGCTATGATATCATAAAACAAATAATGTGAGGTAGCATTACCAATTAGGTGTATAGCATATGCTTTTAGAGCCAATTAAAAAAAAAAAGACCAAAATATTTGTAAAGTAGAGTTGGGACTTTTATTCCAATGATAGGAGAGGGGCAACCCCACACCAATATTTCAAGTCTTCAAAACATACACAAAGACTTTGCCTTTCATTTTTTGCCCATTTAATGCTCTCCACTTTTTGCTCTTTTCACCATTCTATTTCCTTTCAAAATCCTCATGATCTCCACTTTACCTTTTTATACAACTAAAAGTTGACTTACAAAAGAGTTATATATATATGTTCAAGTTAACTAATTAAATCAAGATGAAATAATCATCAATACAATCTTTTATAGTTTGTATTATTTGATAGGTATTTGCACTCTAAAAAGTGTCTAATACTTAAGGTCTTGTTTGAGAGTTTTTTTTCTTTTTTTTTTCTTTTTTTTAAAAAAATTAAACCACATTACTTCCATCTCCAACTTTCTTTCTTTGTTATCTAATTTTTATTTATGGTTTAAAAAACCAAGCCAAAATTTGAAAATTAAAAAAAAGTAACTTTCAAATTTTGACTCTATTTTTTTTTTAATTATTGACAAAAAATAGATAACAAAGTATGAAGAAAAAAAACAAAAATTAAAAACTAAATGATTACCTAATCGAGTCTAAATTAATAAATTTTTTATGTCATCAATTAAGCTTGTGCATATAATAGGTTAAACAATTTTTGAAATTTATGCTCTAACTTATTTAATTTTACATTCAATTATCAAATTACATTAATTATTGTAAAATTATTTTTTGTCATTGTGTGTGTGTGTTTTTTTTTGGGCTAAAATAATTTGGAGGAACAAAGTTTCCCATACATTATGTCATGTAAAAAGTGATGAGGAACTTTCCATATGCTTTCATTTTCCCACTAAAAAAACATCTTTTTAGGTGAACCTAAAGGCCATTAGTAATTAGTACTAACACACACACAAAAAAAAAAAGTAATTAGTACTAACCACTCAAACTAATTAAAATTTAATTAATTGATATCATTAACCACACAAACTTTTTTTTTTTTTGAAAAGGTATTAACCACACAAACTTGAGACTTTGGATTATAAATTTTGTGGAAATTGATTTAATGGGAGTCGCCCAATTTCATTTGTCGGTGATTGATTAGTTAATTAATCTTTTTGGTTTATTTAATTAATCCCTACCTTCACCGCCCAAATCTATATTGATGAAAAAAAAGAATAGATTAGATATTAAAAAAAAAAAAAGGCTTTTTATTGTTTTGGTGATGTAAATTCATCAAATCATGTATTAAAAAGATCAACAAATTATGTGTTAGATATGATGAAAGGATTGATTATATTAGGTTAAATTATAATTACCTTTCAACTTTTTGTCATTGGTTTCGAAATTATTATACTTTAAAAAGTTCAAAGGTTACTCTTAAACTTTAATTGACGTTTTAAAAATATCTTTAAAGTGTAGTTCTGGATAGAAATTAAGATATGAAACAGTATAGTAATGACTTAGAACAAAAAATTGGTTCAACATATCATTTTAGATCATCATCACACAATTTAAATTTTGATCTCTATTCAAAATTTCAAGAGCAATTATTTTAAATGACAAAATTAGTTGAAATATTTTCAAATATAACATAATGTCACTCTATCAATGATAGACATTAATAGACATCTATCAGTCCAGTCTCAATAATAGACATTGATAGACTGTCTATCGGTGATGTCAATGACTATCATGTGATATTTTGGCAATTTGGAAGCTATTTTTTGAAATCTTATTCATTCGTCATAAATATTTTTCGGTCTAAAAGTCACTTCGAAAACCTTACTTAGCGAAAATTAACATATAGTTCTTCCTTTGAGATCAGAAGTTTAGATTTTCTTCTTTTAAAAAAATTTAAAAAGAATCCAAAAGGTCAAACTATTGTAATGAGTCTAAAATAGCAAAAAGAGTAAAGCTTTTCAGTAATATATAAAAACTCTTTTTTTTTTTTTTTTTAAAAAAAAGAAATAACATAATCAAGTAGAGAAATTATCACATATAGAAAAATGTCAAATTATTTAAAGAAATAGCAAAAAAAAAAAAAAAATTGATAGACTTCTATTAGTGTCTATCACATAGTATTAATGATAGATTTCTATTGGTTTCTATCACTGACAGACACCGATAAAGATTAAATTTTATTATTTTGTATAAATAGTTTTCTTTATTTTTCTATTTTTAAAAATCTCCCGATCAAGTATATACTTTAAAAGTATTTAATCATGCAATTAACATGTTTGAGAGTTATTTTAAAAGGTTTAAATTACTTTTGTTATGTTAAAAAACTTATCAAAAAATATTTCGAAACATGTTTTTTTTTTGTTGATGATTTGAATTCAACATGTGTTAAAAACGAACTTCAAAACATTAAATTAATTTTGAATGATTAAAGCCACGATATTTTATGGTGATTTTACATATGAAAAAAAAATGATTTTAATCATTTCAAAATTACGTAATTATTCTAAATACTGCAATAGTTTTTATAAATAATTTAACCCACTTAATTAAAAACAACTTTCACTTATTTATTCACACATAGTTAGCTATTTTGACTCTCAAACCTCATCCTTGACAAAATAAGTCATTAGGAAAAAAAAAAACCCGATAAATGCAATACGAAATTATAAGACACATTATTTAAAATAATTAGATGAAACAATATGTTAATAATATAAAATTATATATGTACCCAGTATATAAATAATTAATCCATTGATACAATAAAATGATAGGGGTGCTTGTTCACAATCACAGACACACATTAAAATTTTTAATTTGATTTGATGTGTTAGTTTGTCCATTATATGCAGCCCTCATATGACCAGTCCTAAAGTTGGGGTGACAATGTCACATATTTATTATATGCCTAAGTCAATGATAATGACACAAACCCACAAAATCATTATTTTAAGTATTATTATTACTATTAGTATTAGTAGAGGAGGAAAAAAACAATAACAATTTAAACTAACTATTTTCACTCGATTACATTTAAAATCAATTTCCGACCACTTAGATAAAATATTATTTTTTTTAAAAAAAATCCTATTAAAGTGACAAGAAAAATTATCACGTCATATTTCTTAAGTAAGAAAAAATGAAAGAAGATGAAAAGATGAAAATGCTATGTAATACTATCTATTTGATTCTAATATTTCCTTCTAATATCGTGTTAATCTATATGCACTTAAAAAAATTTCTTATACACATGTGAAGATCAATGGCGGATCTAAAATTTCAAGTGAGTGTATAAATATATATAAGGTTTAAATTTCTAAATCATTTTTGTGGTTAATAGATTCTTAAAATAAGTATATAGAACATTAGTATTTAAAAGGAACACGTGTCTCTATCCCTTTAATAAATTATACATGGTAAAGATTATGTATTATAATTTAGAAATAAAGGTAGATTATAATGATTGATACACAATTATTAATCTACACTTTTCATAAGTTACTTATTATTATTATTTTACAAATGCATTGACCCTAAATGTGAACCCCTTGAGATTCTTTTTTCCAAAAATTTATTTGGCTTATTATCATGCCAATTTATTATACCCTTTTTTCTTTGTGTTGGCTTGTCATTTTTGCTTTGTAAATATTTGGAGTGTGGAAGTTAATAGGAAAGAGAGAGGAGAGTGTTTTTGGGGTCAATTGATTGTCCTTGCATGGTCAAAAAGGTACAACTCTCTCTTAGATGTTTTATTATTATAAGTTTATTACATGACAAAACAATATTTCTTAAGTTAGAATTGATTTTTTTTTATATATATATTAAAAAATTATTTCAAATGATAAGTTTATCAGTATTCATCATCGATAGATTTTGAAATTTTATTATATTTTATAAATATTTTAGTTTATTTTTTTTATATTTAAAAATAACCCTCTCTATATATAATGAAATGGAGTAAAATTTTCTTTGAAAAATAACCCTCTCTATATATAATGAAATGGAGTAAAATTTTCTTTGAAAAATAACCCTCTCTATATATAATGAAATGGAGTAAAATTTTCTTTGTCGACGCATTATTAAGTTTTAAATATAATGTAGCATTTTATTTAATGTACAAATTTATGCTAATTTTTAGCAAAGAAATCGAGGGTCTATATTTGATATATGAGATTACTTTAGGACACAAGAAATAAAAGTGAATTTGTTAATGAACTGGTTAAATTTGTAAAACTCAATTGATTACATATTACAAAACCCTTAAATTGACAAATAAAATAAAAAAAAAAAACCCAAGTTTTTAGTAAATTTATGTGCACTATTGTTCATTTAGGAGGTGTTACGATTGGCCTCTATGTTTAATCCATTTTTCATTTTAGTTTTTGAGTTTTAAAAATTTTATGTTTAGATCCTAAACAAATTTACGTTTTTAAAAACCTAATTTTAAAATTTAGTATTTTAACCGTCATTTTAAACTACTCTCTAAAACTCATTTTCATTTTTATAAAAAAGTAGATTAAAAAAATAATTTTACAGAAGCTCCCTCTATATATAAATTAAAGAGAACATTTTTACCCTTACAAGACTTTCTTCTTCTTCTTCTTCTTCTTCTTTTTTTTGGCCTATGAATTGAGTAGTATATGCAATTAAGGTCACGTTTACCATATAATAATCAAAATTTGTGTAATTGAAATGAGATTATGAATAGTAAATTAGTGGATCTCACGTAATTTTCGATTATAAATTTTGAAGATAGGACACATGGTTCGATTAGACGGGATCTACTTTTCTTTAGATTACTATGGGTGGATTACATTTTACATAAAATAAACATGACCTAATTAAACGATATCACTCAAATTGACATGACTTAACCAATTGAATATACTCTAGTTGATGTGTAGAAAATATCACACAGCGTTAAAAACACGAAAAAGACGCGTTATCAAAACAAAGTCAAGCGAAAATCGAGGTAAAAGAGGGGGGAAAAAAAGGGTTTGATAATTGATATTTGGCATTGAAAAGAAAAGATGTGAAAAAAGAGAATGAAGAAGAGAATGGTAGCTAGGAAGAGTGTTGGGTGTTGAGGGTGAGGCCCCCATGAAAGAGATTTGATATGAGAAAAATCAAAACATACTTTTTTTAAGTCAGAAAAAAGAATTGCTTTGGCTTTCCTATTCAACATTGGAGACCCACACACGCAACTCTTCTATCCAAATTCAATTTTTTTTTTTCTTTTTTCTTTCTTTCTTTGCATTGATTTTGGGTTTGGCTTTGTGAGCACTCTCCCCACGCATGCATTTCTTCTCACCTTCCTTCCCTTTTCATCCTTATCTTCTTCCTCAACTACTTTCCTTTCTTTCTCCTTAATTTATAACATTATCCTACTTCTTTATTTATATATACATTCTACATTTTATTCTGTTAAACAAACTATCGAAAATACGACTAAAATTCCACATTAGTTAACTAAGAGAATGATCACGACCATCTCTAATGGTATGAGAGACCTTTTGAAGTGAAACTAAAAGCAAAGATACGAGGGTTTATCGTACCATTGTGGAAATAGTTGGAGAATTGTTGTCCCTATCACAAATTGTTCAATATAACTATGACAACGTGGTTACCTCACTTTATTAAACTAATTTTAGTTAATTAGATTTGGACATGTATTGTATAAATTGGGATTTAGTATTTTACTAGTTGATTTGATTATAATGATATGATGTGAGATTTATTGAAATTACAATGACTAAAATTCAACATTTGAAAATACCAAGATTAAAATTAAACGATTATCAAAGTATGTGGACTAAAGTAATATATTAACAATATTAAATTTTAAACTTGAACATAATAAATATAGCCGTATGGAAACTAACTAAATTATAGAATTCGATATTTCTATCGAGATCGACATTTATTAAATCTCTTTTGAAAACATTATAAAGGTTTGGACGGAGATGATAAAAGGAGGATGGAATCCCATTTTCAAAGAGTGTGGAAAATGGGATTGGTCGGTTTGGCTGTGGACCGTAATTTGTAGTTTTCTGGGAAGTTGAAAAACCGACAGCCGGCCCGACCGGATTACCAATGTTGACCCACCACTCACTGTTCAGGTCAGAGTGGCAGTTTCGGAATCTATTAAAAGAAAATATATATATTACATACGGCGGTTCCGGTGACGGTGTAGATTCCTCCGGCATGGATGCCATTTGCACCGTCACTTTACTAAAGAAGTCAAAAGCCAGCGCATTAGATGAACTACTTTCCCTCTTTTTCTCCCATTTTAATCTATATATTAATTATAACACTTTATTCATGGCTGCCCAATCCCAATTGCACCCTAAAGTCTGCATGGTGGCCTACGTGTCTTAAAAGGTCCTCAAGTTCCGGATCGACCAATCGGATTTGTCATGTTTCACCAAAAGAGAAATGATCGAGCCGATCTCACCATTGGTATTCTACAATCTCGAGAGTCCCACCTAATTTGACACAGTCGATGTTGAACATATATCCCAAATGAGAGTATGTCACTAGCCTCTAGGGTTAAACAATTCTCTGTTCAATCAAACTAAATACTTCGTGTACTAACTTAGATATCAGAGTATACTTGGCTCGGTACTACATTAGTGTGAATACTCTTACAAGTTAGTTATAATTCTAACGAAGCATTTCGACCTGAGGAGAGGGTTGGAAGAGTGAAGAGCGCTTGGACAAGATACCAGTGCCAACACACTTCAATTAGGAAAGAGGATGCTCGTATAAATACAATGAATAAGGTTTAATCCCATTTATTGGATTTCGTAAATATTTTCGTTCAAATAGAGAAAGTTTGAAACAATGGGGATTTGTTTTGGAGATTAGATGCATACAAGTTCTTAATTTTCAGTTTTAGTTTCGATTTTAATTTTATGATCGGATTAAATTTTTCAAAAGGTATGACATTACTATATGTAAATAGTTTAAAAGAAAACATGTCAATTAAAGAAATAACAAGAGATAAAAGAAAATGTAAGTAATGATCATAAACGTGTTAAGTACAATTGACGTCTGGTAAATGATAGGCTATACTTAGATTAACAATAATTAATCTTTGCTAGGTTACTAAACTATAATTAATTATTAATTATACATCTTGTGCTAAATTAATTTTCAATGTATCTATTTTAATATATGTGAATGTAACTCAATGAAATGCTACGTTTTTTTTTTTTTTTTTTAAGATAATGAAATATTTCATTTATTAACATTCTAAAAATATAATTAATATCCCAAGTTTCTTTATATTAGTCCAAAAAAAAAAAAAAGAAAAGAAAAATGATAAAAGTTTCTTTGACTTAGTATTATTTGATAGTTGAGATAGGGAAATACATGGCTAACTTAGTCATTGGGCTTTGAAATCTAAAAGGCCCACATTTGTTTTTAGCAAGGCCCAGCAAAAGCTCTCTTGGGCTCTTTCAAAAGATGAACTCTACCTGCCCTTCAATGAATGTAAAGAGATTTTAGATTGAAATTCTAGTAGCTTTACGTGGGAAAGTCTTGACAAATTTTTAAATCCAAACTATCACTAATTATAAAAAGGAAAAAAAAATGTGTTTTCATTTCAGCCAAGTGTAAAATGTGCCAAAAAAAAAAAAAAAAGAAGGGATAGCCACTGTATGGACGAATCGGTAAATATGGTGTAATTGCAGGGGTAAAATAGAGAAATATGATGTAATTTTAACATTATGTTGATGTCATATGGGCTAAAAATCAATTGAGAACGACCATTAGGCTAAAAACCAAACGAATTAATTTTACAATGAATTGAAATTAATTAAAGAAGGAAATGAAAATGAATACATCCTATAACAGTAAATTTATGTTCAAAATTTACAAATTTAAAAATCTTATAGATCAATATATAAGAAAATAAAATATCTACGCTAAAAATTGGAAGAAAAGATGGTGAGTTTTAAGAACCCAACAACTGAAATCTTAGAAGCTAGAAATACGTGTGAATCAAGGGATAGTCAAATGTGGTACTGAAAGGGCAAATTAGCAGTTACAGTGTAAATGCAAGGACAAAATCGACAAATAGATTGTAATTTCAATGTCTTGGTTATACTAATCTCATTTTTACCGATAGAAAAAATGTCAAATTATTTAGAGAACTGGCAATAATAATAATAATAATAATAATAATAATAATAATAATAATAGACACGGATAGACTTCTATTAGCTTCTATCTGTCTCTATCAAAGAAGATTAAAATTTTGCTATTTTATGTAAATAGTTTTCCGTAATTTTATATTTTTGAAAACCCCCTTGAAGATTTGACTATTATTTGTTGAAATTTTACATGTTGGACAATCAACCTAGATCTACTTTACCGTTTCTTGTGTTTGGAATTACTTTTCAAGTGCATTAATTTAAAAAAATGAGTCATTTTGAAAAAAAAAAAATTCAAGTGTGTAGCAATAACTCAAAATGGATACTGAAAAAATGAGTTTATAAAATAAGTTGGTTTAAGATAAATACTTGAAATCAACTTTTAGAAAAATGATTTTTAAGTACTTAGTGGTTAATCTCTACTATGTCCTCGTGGCTACCACACTCTTTGTAGGCCAACTTCGTTGACCACCTCCTCCCATCGCCAGCCAACTTTTGTTGGGATTGATAGCCTAAATCTCATGATCTTATAGTTTGTAATTGTTATTTGTACAAGAAGATCATTTATTTAATAAAATAAGTTGTTATTTTATTTGAAATTTAGTTGCATTAACCAAAGACCAATAAACCAATATCCTAGATTATTCTTGAAAAGATTGGAATTCCCCGAAGCAGAAGCATACAAATGCATTGGTCTCTAAATTCATTTTACAGAACATACAAAATTAAAGAGTGACGGAAATAATGGTAAACAAAAACCTAAGCATATTTCTACTATGCAATTAGAGAAGAAGGGATTAAGAGATAACTCACCTTTGAAGATCTATATATTCTTGTTTCCTCTCCACAACACGAACACAAACTGCTCTTCTCGATCTCCCGAACCCGCAACCACGAACACAATGTACAGGATGAAGAGGACACCACCATGAGGTCTTCCTCGTTGTTCTTAAGAATGAGAACGTGCAAAGATGTGGGCTTGCAGTCAATTCTGGCAAGAGGGAAGGAGATGATTAAGAGAATTTTTCTGTGTAAAACTTTTCTGCAAAATGTAAAAAGAAAAAGAACTAGAGATAGAGAGAGAACACTTTCTCTCTCCATCTTATTTTTCACGTGAGTATGAGATATTAAGGACGAGGGAGTTATAACTTCCTCCCATTTATTTAATTTAATTTTGAAATAATTAAAAATTCAAATTCAAAATTTGAATTATATATATATATATATATTAACCACTTTAATATATATTTAAACTATATGTTATATCACATATCACATATAACCTATAGTTAATATTATATCACATATAACATAAATTATAATTTATTTTTTTCTCAAATAACCTAAGGTATTAGTATGAATCATGTTCATATTAACTTTAACCTATTGTGTTATATGAATCGCATTCATATAAATAAAAATTGAATCACATTCAAATAATAACCCCTCTTATCTAATTATATAACTTTAATATGAATCATATTCATATTAATTTGAACATATAGTTTCTAAATGAATCACATTCACATAATTAATATTTGTATTATATTCAAATATTTATTTCTCTCATAAAATTAGATAAATTCAATATCAATCATATTCACATTAAATTATAACATATAATTTTTATATAAGTCATATTTATAAACTTAATATTTGAATCATATTCAATTATTTATTTCTCTCATAAAACTATATAAATTCAATATGAATCATATTCACATTAAATTATAACATATAGTTTTTATTTGAATCATATTCATAAACTTAATGTTTGAATCATATTCAAATATTTATTTCTCTCATAAAATTATATAAAATATCAACATACATTATGTTCTATAATGTATCCATATACAGTATTTAATTGTATCTTATACAATTAATTCTATTTAATTAATTTGAACAATTCAAATCAAAACAAATTAATTTGATTCTCAAAAGTTCTTATTGAGCTAACGAGGAGACCTTATGGACCTATAGATTGAAGCTCCAATGATACGAGACTAATTGCTTAAACTCTTTAATCAAATTAACCAACATTCATTAACTGTCGGTCACTCTACTAAAGATCAACAACTGCATTCTCCAATTTGTGTCTAGTGGATATAACCAGTCAACAGTGTGTTGGCCTTTCACTAATTGCTCGTAAGTACCGTTGGGTCAAATTACCATTTTACCCCTGTAATTACATCTAACTTCTTATGTACCACTGATCTCTCTAATGAACAATTAGTCATAGTCCAACTATGATTGAGCCCCTCTTGAGCCAGGAGAGGGTGAGATATCTCATTGTTTAAGTCCCAGAATCAGCTTTTAAGGGAGCAATTTATCTTCTTACCCTAATTATAGGGAAGTAGTGAATTCTTTCATGTTAGCTATGTTCCCAGCTCCCCAATCAGACGAATCCCCAAAATGGTAGGCATATTGTGTCGATGAAACTTGCCACGCCCACCTATAAAAATCAAAGAACTGTCCTCATAGGTAGGAGTTTACAACTCACTCAGAATTAAGGTCAAGTCATTCTGGTCATCTTGGTGAAAAATAGGTCTCTTCTAGTAACGGTATTATGAAGATAGACTCAATATTTTGTAGTCTAATCTTATACAAACTCTTTGCATAGGATACTCCACTCACATGTCTCCATATGAATGATCAGGATCAGATCCTTTATAACACTTTACAACAATTATAACATTTACAATATGGGTTGTATCAGTAGTGTTACCAAGATAAGGCACCCAAAACCTCATCCATATACTACAGACCATTTAAGTTATCACTTAAACATGATCTATGTGTATGTCTCCACATACATGTTTCAGTTAGATCAGATAGCCTTGAATCTTAGTTTAATGGGCATACGTTACATACTAATCAACCATTGATTCAACTAACATATAACTACGAGGCTTTAGAGAATACATCCCAACAATCTCCCACTTGCACTAAAGCCAGAGAATGTAAGCCAGTGAAACATGTATCCTAGGGCATACTCTATACCCTACATGCTCTCCAACTTGTCTTAGCGCACTAGAGCCATGTCTCATAGTCCTAGACAGTCTAGGAGATTCTCTCACACTTTAGTCTAAAGAATCCTTTTTATAATACAAATAGTTATGTTAATAAAACCACATGGTCACCAAGAAGATGTTTCTCTCACTCCTACAATTTGGCGTCTATCTATGTCCTCAAACCCAGTCCTTGTACCACATTATCTCATAAAAGGGGATAGACCAAGTTATAATTGAAATAACTTTCAAATATCTAAGGACATACATGACTATGCAAAACATTGCTTCACAAGCAAAGCATTACCCTATTGCCGATCTACACCAACTAGAATGAAACATGGATTTCTTTAAATCTTGTTATGAAACAATGCATCATGTAAAAGATCGAATCTGAAACTATATGCACCAATGTCTCATAATTCATAAGTTTTACTTTTCAAAACTCAATGGTCATACCATCGACTTTACCGATTTAACTAACCAATTATATATTAAATATTAACGAAGTCTCATGTAAGATTTACATCCACTCAATATTTGAGGTGTCTTAGGAAAAGTTTTCCTTAGACATTTAAACTTCATTGTAGAATGATACATTACCATTCCATCCGAAGTAATTGGATCGAACAATAAACAACTATTTTGTAAACGTAAGATGTGTGAGACAAATTATGTCATAAACACCTGAATGTGGACTTTTAATATACAAGAACACTACAAATCAACTATTTGAAATTAGTTAAATAATTAAGCTTTCATACTAATTTTTGTTTCATTCATAATGAACAAACATCAATATAAAACAGATAAATACCCACGTTGTACTTTCTTGTTTGTACAAGAACATCGTCATCATTCAAAGTCATAAGTTATGATACTATATCAAACCCTTATTTTCAAAGATCCCAACTGTGAAATTCATTTCTCAAATGATATCATAATATTTGCAAACATTTTGCAATTCAATCTATAAAAAATTTCTTGAAATAATGTAGATGCATTGAATTCCTTTTCATAAAAGAAGTTATTTATTCTTACACATCTCATATGCAACAATGAATTAAAAAAAATGCATAAAGACTTTGTGATAGCAATAAGTTAGAAAATTGACTCACAATCTATTTTCACCCAACAATTATGGCTTTGGTTTTCACCATACGCCAAGAGCCTTACTTCGAAGATCCCTATCTCCAAGTACCACACTTTCAAGTCTCCCTTTTTTGTAAATCTATCCATATCCTTTGAGATTGCTCCCATCAATGAAAAACTACAAAAAACTAATTGAGATTAAGTACACTACTTTGTCTCAAATTTATGACTTTAACAAAAATTTCTCTTTGTCAACTTTCTTGAATCTTGTCATCCAGTATGACAACTTTGACTTCCAATAAGTCACAACGAAGGTTGAGTCATCATATTGTTGGTTTATAGAAACATGCAATGGAAGAAAACAGGATCATTAAGCATTCTAATTCCTCAATTTTGACATCAAAATAAGCATGTTCATGGGGATATCAAGAGGGTTTCATTACATACCTTTGAAGATCCTCTTCTTTAACGAAATACAACTACAATCTTCTTCAATATAGACCGTGGACCACCACTAGAGCTTCCTTACTATTCTCTTGAAGCCTTAGATTGAGTTGTGAGCTCAAAACAAGCTTGAACTTGAGGAAATTGGAGGAGAGGTTTTTTGGTTTTTCAGCTTGTTGAAGAACAACTTCTTCAACTTTCAAAACTCAGCAATTCAGCAATTACTTCATCTTTTCCACTCAATCAAGAGTGGTTTTATTACATGACTCTCATAAAAACTGATCACTTGAAGTGATTCTAGCTACTTCTTGAATTTGGTGGTGGAATTATGTGTAAGAAGGTGACTAACCTTCTTGCTTGAAAGTGGGAAAATCCCACATTGGGATTTTTCTCCATTTTCAATTTTCCTTGAATTTTGAAATTGATTTTCAAAATCAAAACTTTTTCCAATTTTAATTCTTTAATTAAAATTGAAATTTTATTAATTTTACAAAAATTAATTCAATAATCAATTTTTCTAATAAAATTAATAATTAATAATTAATTAAAAAATTCAATTAAATCTATTAATTTAATATCAAATATTAAATTAATTTGTCACCAATTCTATTACCATGAATCTCTATTCATGAAATTAATATTTAAATCATATTTATATATTAATCGATTCTCCAATTATGTATAATTCCAAAATTATACGTGTAATTATATCAAATATAATTACTAATTCCCTTAATTCGAATTTGAACGTTTCAAATCAACTTATCACGCTATTATAAGGCTAATCCATTTGTGAGCTAGTACAGGGACCTAATGGACCTACAAATCACGGGCTCTAACGATTAAAGATTAATTGGCTAAACTCTGTATACTGAATTAACCCCCATTCGTTAACTACCGGGTCACTCCACTAAAACCCAGTAGTTACACTCCCCTCACTGTAGATATATTGTGTCTACCCGATATAACCATAATTAGTAAGTTAACCCTTCACAGGTTGTTAACCCTTCATAGGTTGTTCGTAATAACGGTTGGGTCAAAAGGCTATTTTACCCCTGTGATTACCTTTTGTTTCTTAAGTCCCACTGATCCTCTAATGAACAATTGGTTTGTGATCCGACCATCAAACCAGAGTCCCTCTCGGGCCAATGAGAGGGTGGGGCCCTTTGTTCAAGACCTGGAGTCAGCCCTTAAGGGAACAACTTCTCTATATTCCTGAAAGTGGGTAGGAGTGAATTCCATCTTGCACCCTATGTCTCCAGCTATCTATCCGGTCTTACCCCTGAAATGGGAGGCTTATTGAGCCACCGCTGTTGAGCCAACTCTCACATATGCAAATCTAA
>NW_028325366.1:0-1233 GCF_027475165.1 Benincasa hispida
GTTTCTCTAAGATAGCCCTTCTGTTGACGAACCGGACCAAGAAAGGTGTGAGGTTTGAATGGTTGTTGAAGTGTGAACATAGTTTCCAGGAGCTGAAACGGAAACTAGTATCAGCACTAGTGCTTACCTTACCTACTCCAGGTAAGGAATTTGAGATTTATTGCGATGCATCCCGACAAGGATTGGGATGTGTGTTGATGCAGGATGGGAAGGCGATTGCATATGCCTCTCGTCAACTTAAGAAACACGAGGGCATTTATCCCACGCATGATCTGGAATTGGCAGCAGTTGTTTTAGCTCTGAAGTTGTGGAGACATTACCTATTTGGAGAGCGCTGCAGGATATTTACAGATCACAAATGCTTAAAATATATCTTTGATCAAAAGGAGTTGAATCTAAGACAACGAAGATGGATTGAATTAATTAAAGATTATGACTTTTCCATCGAATACCACCCTAGTAAGGCTAATGTTGTGGCAGATGCACTGAGTAGGAAATCCTCGGGACCCAAGGCTATTATTGGTTCAATAAGAGGAATGCTATTGCAGGAGTTCAGGAATTCCAGAACCGCCTTATCAGTGGAACCGTCAGGAGGAATGATAGCTACTTTCCAGATAAGGCTGACCTTAGTAGAAAACCTTAAGCGGGATCAATTGGAAGACCCTAATTTTCAGAAGATTGCTGATGATGTGAATAAGGGCATCAAGGTTGAATTTCAACTAGAAGCAGACAGTGTGTTAGAAAAGGAGGGGAGAATGTGTGTGCCTAACAAGCTACAGTTTAAACAAGCCATTTTAGAGGAAGCACATAGTTCCACTTATGCCATGCATCCAGGTAGCACCAAGATGTATAGAACTTTAAAGAAATATTACTGGTGGCCTGGGATGAAGAGAGACATAGCAAAATATGTGGACCGATGTATAGTCTATCAACAAGTAAAACCTGCAAAGACCAGCAGGATTACTCAATCCATTTTCAGTGCATGAGTGGAAGTGGGAGCATATGACAATGGACTTTCTATTTGGTTTGCCTAAGACACCCTCAGGATTTGATGGCATTTGGGTAATAGTCGATAGACTAACTAAGGCGGTCAAGTTCATACCAGTAAAAGTTACTTTTACCCTAGACCTTCTAGCTAAGAATTATGTGGATAGGATAATCAGTCAATATAGAGCCCCAGTGTCGATAGTGTCGGATCGGGACTCGAGGTTCACTTCAAAATTTTGGCCTAGT
>NW_028325367.1:0-23000 GCF_027475165.1 Benincasa hispida
AATGGGTCTATCTTTAATGAAGCCAGTCAGGTTAGCTTTATCTTGAAAACTTTACTTGAAAATTTCCTACAGTTCTATAGCAATGCTGTTATGAACAAGATTGATTACAACCTGACCACTTTTCTCAACAAGGTACAAACGTACCAATCCATGAAGAAAGTCAAGGAACAGAAGGGTGAGGTAAATGTCGTCATGTCCTCAAAGAAGTTCCACAGAAGTTCGACCTCTGGAACCAAGTCTGTATCCTCTTCTTCCGACACCAAAAAGTGGAAGAAGAAGAAGGGAGATGAGAAGAAGGCTAACTCACCAGATACTGCCCAAAGAGGTAAGAAGGCCAAGGCTATAAAGGGAATAAGTTATCATTGCAACCAATAGGGACATTGGAAGAGGAATTGCCCCAAATACTTGGTGGAGAAGAAGAAGGCCAAGCAAGGTAAATATGATTTACTTGTGTTGAAAACTTTCTTAGTGGAGAATGATGATACAACCTAGATAATAGATTCAGGCGCCACTAACCACGTTTATTCTTCATTTCAGGGAATTGATTCCCGGCAGCAGTTGGCGACTGGTGAGATGACGATGTATGCTGGAACTGGGCACGTCGTCTTAAGAAGACAATGGGAGGACTCCGACTTACTTTACCGAAATCATTTATTTTGCAAATTTTTCTATAAATAAAGCATTTATTAATAAAAATGATGTAGAGATTTTTTCTACTATGTTGGAAGAAAACTTTTATGTGCTAAGGCTATTAGCAACAAAGGCCTTGCTAAATACTAAACTGTTTAAAACGGCGGTAACTCAAAATAAAAAATAGAAAATTTCTCTTAAAGAAAATGCCCATATTTGGCACCTATGGTTAGGACACATAAATCTCAATAGGATTGAGAGATTGGTTAAGAATAGATTTTTAAGTGAGATAGAAGAAAATTCTTTATCGGTGTGTGAGTCATGCCTTGAAAGCAGAATGACTAAGAGATTTTTTTTTTACTGGAAAAGGTCACAGAGCCAAGAACCCTTAGAACTTGTACATTTAGACGTCTGTGGTCCTATGAATGTTAAGGCAAGAGAAGGGTTTGAATATTTCATCACCTTCATTGATAATTATTCAAGGTATGAGTATATTTATTTAATGCATTATAAATCAGAAACTCTTGAAAAGTTAAAGTAGTACAAGATTGAAGTTGAAAATGCATCAAGTAAAACAATAAAAACATTTCAATCTGATCGAGGTGGAGAGGGTTTAAAATTCCAAGAGTATTTGATAGAACATGGAATTGTATCCCAACTCTCAGCACCTGGTACATGATAGTTGGTAGAAATACAAGTTATTTAAGCCTTTTATTTAGAATTATGAGGGCTAACAAATAGAATATGCGGTGATTATACTAAGAATTCATGTAAAATATGAGTTTGCATCAATTAGCATTGAAAATCTCGGCTAACCCAATATTCTGCGTTATTCTATGTCAAAATGTCTATTTTTGTAGCTATCGCAGGAATTGATCGCATGCGGTGAATCCCAGACCATCGCAAGGGTGATTGCATATGTTCATCGCATGGATGTTGCGGCCATTGATTGCATGCGTTCATCGCATGGATGTTGCGGCTACAAAGTAATAACCATGATAGAAGGGTGATCACAAGGTTGGTGGAATGCGAAGGTACTTCGACAAAAACGAGCATGAACGCATACCTTGGGAGTACCAAAAAGATGATGTTAACATTTCACCTACCGCGCTGTTAGTGGTAGTGATTCAGAGCAGGACAATCAATGCTGTCGGCGTTTGAGCTCTATAACTAGAGTCGTAGAGCCCAAATTCAAAGTATCCGAGCTTCTGCCTTAAGGCAGATCCTTGTGATCACAGATGAGAGTGTGAGAAGACATTCTTTAAGAGTTCTTCATTCCTTCACCCATTCCGAATAACGAACGAAGCTTTGCCAGAGATAGATCTAAAGAGAGACTACTCCACCGCCCATCCATGGCACCACCGATAGCCTTGACACACATCTGATGGAAGCAAGAGATTGCCTAAATCTAGCCCTCTATCTCTCTACTTATCTCTATATTATATTACATTTTGGCTTAAGACATTAATACATTTTGTAATCAATGCATCTCTTTATTTCCTTCGACTCCATCTTCATTAACTTCTTCTTTATCATCCCTTACTTTCATTGCAACAAACTAAGTAAGATTGCAAGAGTATCGCATCAATCATGCAACATAGACATATGAAGCATGTAGCAAACCACCGAGAGGTGTGCGTTGTGCGAGTATACTGAGTAAATCCTCTTTGCTTAGTGTGAGGCTATATCAATGCTTGTCTATGAGCGGTCGCAATGCTTGTCTATGAGCTGATCAATAGCGACTAACTGCCCGAGAGGGTAAGTAGTGGAACGCACAAAGAAAAGTAAGCAGTGTTCCTAGAGATAGGAATAATCTTATGTTCAACACAACCATGCTTTATGTGATCATCTTGTCTTATGAGTGCATCATTCATCATTTGGATATACTTGGGAGAGTAGTCTAAAGACAGAATCTAGGTTTGGGAGAGTGATAACTTGTAGAAATACAAGTTATTTATACTGCTTTATTTAGATATTGCAGCCAAAAGAAAGGAAAGTTGTGTCAATTGTAGAGAAATTAGATAAGAAATGCAAGAATAATAAATTGTCGTCAATACACCCACTGACACCATTGCGATGGTAGAAAAGAATATTTCAAGTCTGTTTTGCAGGAAATCAAGTCACCGCATGCGTTCATGGCTCAAGATAAAAAGAACAACGCATCTATATCGCATTGCGCCAATCATTCAAAAATGAATAGACGATCAATGCAATGACGGCGCATGCGACAATCAATCAAGAGCTAAGCGACCGTCCGTCTCCACTGAAAGTGAACGAAAGAGGCGAGACGATATGGAGTTGTTTGGCAACATCCTAATCACTCTGGAGCAAGGAGGTGGACTGCTCGAAGTAGGGGTTGTAAACCAGCCACTGCCTACGGAGGAAGAGACGGTGGTTGTGGCAGATGAGGCAATAAAGGAGGGAGTAGTGGTGGTGGAAGAAGTGGTGGTTGAAGAAGAAGAAAAAGGGAATGATGTTCTAGTCCTAGAGGCTCCGGAGGCCGCCATCATCGCAAAGATTTTTGATGAGCCTCCACAAATGGAATAAGAGGAAATTGCGATCATTGAAAGAGACGAGAATGAGATCGTAGTTGAAGAGGCCGGAGAAGCGAAGATAGCGTTAATCACCCCTGACATTGCGATGAAGGAGGTTGCAGGGGGTGTGCTGCCAGAAGAGGCCAAGAAGGAAGAGTTGAAGGCAACTGAGGCAGAGAAAGAAGAGAAAGCTAGATTGAAGAAGGCAGCAGAGGCCGAGAAGGAAAACAAGAAGAAGAATAAGAGTAAGGCAAAGAAGGCTGGAAAGGCGGAGTCGTCGCATCATCACAAGTCAAGAAAGAACAAAGAGAAAAAGGATGATGACGAAGATGAAGAGGCCAAGAAGAAGAGGATAAAGGAGAAAGAAGAGAGATGATTGCACCGAAAGGAGAAGAGGTGCTTGAGAGAAGAAGAAAAAGAAAAGCAGAGGGCTGCATGCCTCGAGAAGGATGGAGAGTCGACCTCCATAAAGGAGGATAGGAGGGAAACGACGCAATTGATGGAGCCGCCACAACCTGAAGCAACACAATTGGTTACGGCGGACGAAGGAGAAGAAACAGAGGGAACCCCCCCTAATGCAGCGTCGTAGGGAGAATGCGCCACAAGGGTCTAGCATCGACCCTCAACGTTTAATGTTAGCATTGGAAGAGGGGGAAAGAAGAAGAAAAGAAGAAGAAAAGAAGCAAGAAAAGATGGAGCGGGGCAAGCTCATCATCAGAGAGGGGAATCGAAGAAGAAGGTTAAAATATGAGGAGATGCGAAGCAATAACGAGCTTGCCCGACTTGAAGGGATCTAGAAGCATGAGGAGAATCAGCGCATATTGCTGGCCTCTAAGAGTTTGAAGAAGAGTTTGAGAGAGAAGAGAGAGAGGCGGAAGAAGAAGTAAGGAGGAAGAAGGAAGAAGAGGAAAGATTGCTTTCGAAAGAGAAGGGAGGAAGCGCGAAGCTAACAAGAAGCGCTTGTATAAAAGTAAGGGCAAAGAACTCGCTGAATGCGAGAAAGAGAAACAACGCAAGGAGCGAGAAAAGAGACTAAGGCAAGCAGCCCGCCTTGCACAAGCAAAAGGAAAAGATGTAGCAAAAAGCAGCGAGCCTGCGTCGGCCAAGAAGCGATCATCTAAAAGAAAGAAAAATGATGACATGCTGATCGAGAAGGGAGAAAAATGATGACATGCTGATCGAGAAGGGCTTCTACCCTGCGCCAACCCCACTACCTAACCTCATCACAAACGTCATTGTGGAGCATGGGTGGGACACGTTCTGTCAGTGCCCATCCGTCATCGTGCCTCAGGTAGTGCGGGACTTCTATCACGGGCGTCTGCACGAAAATAGGGATGTGGTGACTTTTAAGGGAGAGATAATTCACTTCAGTGCAAAGGACATCAATGAACTTTATCAGATGAGGGACAACCTTGATGCACCAGGGAACATGATCATTGATGATCCTACAAAAGAACCAATGAGAGACGTGCTGAGGGTATTAGCGCAACCAGGCACAAGATGGACAGTTTCCCCTAAAGGCATCTGCACTCTAAAGTCTAAGTCTTTGCTATCGGAGGGAAGGCTCTGGGTTTATCTGGTCAAGAAGCAGTTGATCCCAACAACGCATGACAGAACTGTATCAAGGGATTGGGTGATGGCCACATATTATATTGCTCACGGCATTCCTATTGACGTGGGAAGGTTGATCGTAGGGAAGATAAGAGCATTGGTGGGGCATATACGGGGGCAGTACTTCTTCCCGTGGATCATCTCAAGGTTATGCCTGAGTGCGAGTGTAGGCATTGATGAGGAGCCCATGCCAGAAGTTCACGGCCTCATCAACATCAAAATTCTGAGGATGCTCCTCAAAGATTCCCCACATTACCCAGAGCTGCCAGCAAAGAGACCTGCGATCTATTTGAATGCGCCGCAGGAACCCAGACCAAAAAGAAGACAAAGAGAAGATAAGGGAAAAGAGAGGGTTCATGAGTCACCAGCGCATGATCCAGAGCCCATAAACCCTCTTCCCTTGGTCATCAGATTTCCAAGCCCTCCTAGCCTGCCAGCGCAAGCCTCCTCCCCTCTTCATGGACCTCTTACCAACCTTTCTTTTATCCCCAACTCTCATATTCAACCAGCAGCCCTACCTTCACCGACAATTTCATCACCACATCCCACCACCCCACCACCGCAAGTTGATGACCCACACAATTTGGGTGAAGGCACATCTGCCCAACCCTAAAACGGTGTTGGCGAGACATCGCAGGCACAACCATCCTCCACCTTCTTGGCTACTGAACTAGCTAAAATGAGAACTCTCTTCGCCTAATAGCAAGAACTTGTCTTTCAGCAGCATCACTTCTTCAATCGTCAATTTGAGGTAGCAATGGAGCACATTGATGAGATTCAGCGCAGTGCTGCAACTTCGAGGGAAGCACTCATCAATGTCCAGCGCAGTATGCAATGGATCTTCCAACACCAAAGACAGATAGCGGAGCGCAATCAAGAGTACTTCAACTTTCTTACCGCTTATCTGCATGGTCTGATGGTGCGTCCGTATCTAAGGCAGCATTTAATGTTTGACGATGGCTCTGTTGAGCTGCCTCAATATCCTCCACCAGATCCCCCTGCTCCTCAACCTTAGTTTTTATTCATTCTTCCATTTTAAGTTTTTATGCAGCCATTCTTTAATTGTATTCAATTCGATTATTATTTTGTAACTTAACCGAATTCTTTGACTTTTGTACAGGCATTCGAAAACTTTCTATAATGCGTTCATTTGTAATATATTCACATACTTTGGTAATATTCAATACAATCAGAAGTATATATTCACTCCACTATTTGCCTGTGCCTCTTTCTTTATCTTCCTTTGATAATTTTTGCCATGTTCTTAATCCTTTATTTTTACGATCATCATTGCGTTTCTATGATGTATCCTATGTTTACACTTAGAAACATTTCCTATACTTAGTAAATTCAGACTAACACTTAGTTAATTCTTAGTTTAGTAGTACTTTACCTTTTATCTTTCAAAGTTCTGCTCAAACCTTCTTTTTGAAATGTTCTCCTAAGTGTTTGTCTAGTTTATCCAAACAACGCAATGAGGACCTTGCTTATCTTTAAATTTGGGGGTGGGGAAGGTCTGAGAAGATGAAATTAGAAATATGCAGTATTTAAGAAAATGCCTCCATTTCCAGATAAAAAAAATATATTTTTTTATGCAAAACTTCAATGTTAGTGCAAGGGACAATTTCAAAACTATTCCCAACCTGATAAGAGTTTAGTTGTGAAAGGAGCCTGCTCGTAGTTGGATGTTCGTATGACACCCGTAGGAACAAGCCAAAACAAAGGTGGGTTTCTAAGAACAACGTAGTATAAACGAAAAGGAAAAACAAAAAAAAAATAAATAAATGGAGAGGACAACTCCTCTGGTTATCATGAGTTAAAGTTAGAACTGGCACACAACCGTAGTTGGATGTTCGTATGACACCCGTGGGGACAAGCCAAAACGAAAAGTGTAACCATGACCAACTGTCTCTAAGTGAATAAATGACGCAAATTTTGCTCACCACATATAGATACATCAAGCTGTTCTGATAAAGAAGAGATAAGCATTCTATTTTGAAAACTAGAAAAGTGTCTTTGAGCAGAATTTTGTTACATAGAAGGATATGGTAGGGCTTGCTAAGAATTAGCAAGGATAGAAGGAAAAGTGCGATGTTAGGTAATGTGCCTAAGTGTAACATTCAGAGCAACCAATCATAGCAGAAATATAGGATAGGAATGAAGCATGATTGCCAGAAGATATGCTTGAGGATAAGCATATATCTAATTTCGGGGTGTGATAACTTGTAGAAATACAAGTTATTTATGCCACCTTATCTAGATATTTCAGCCAAAAGTTAGTAATTATGCACCAATTGTATGAAGATTAGCCCAGTATGACAATAATTATAAATGTTTGCACTTACACCCACTAATGCCACAAATATGGAAAACAAGCCAAACTTTACTCTGTTTTGTAGGAGACCAAGTCACCGCTTGCGCTCAAGGCTCACGAGAAACTAATTAACGCATCTCTACCACATTGCACCCATCGATCAACCATGAAGAGACGATTATCGAAGTAATGGCGTAATGTGATAGTCGGTCCAGAGCTATGCTTCAACCGCATGCAGTAATAAAAACAAACACCACATGCGAACCTATGATCGAAAGATGCAACTGAGCAATGCGAGAACGAGGGATTGAGACATGTGCAACGGTTGTGCAGAATTGATGGTCTGATTGCATAACAGAAGGAATAATATCCCTCCATCTATGGATTTACCATAACCATCAAGTGGGGACCACAAGACCAGAGTCAAAGATCTGCTCCTATAAATACCCTATTGATTTCAGAGAAAAGTATGCTATTTGATACGGTGCTAAGTGCTGCAAGATTTTAGAGAGAAAAGGCTGAGCTGAGTGCTGAAGAGAAGAAAACCAAGAAGAGAACGAGATAAGGCCGAGAGGTGAATCTCAAATCCGACCTACCATATACCCGATCGAAGCTCTGTGCAGAGACCCCTGCTACCGGTGGAGCAAGCCTGAGAGGAAAGCTTTTCCTGCCATCGAAACCATACTATTCAATAAGCAGATCTCCATCGAATCTGTGCCAAGACATTGGCACTTGTTTGTATCTGTTCTGTCTCTCTTCCATTGTATTCCATAGTTTCTTTGTCTCTTCATTCACACATCATGTATCAAACGTTTAGTACAAATATTAAATGTTTCGATAGATTCCATCTACCTTTTTCTGTATGTTTCCGTTCACCCATTAGTCACTGTCTTCATGATGTTTTCTTAATCTCTTGATGAGCAATATGAAGCACTAAGAACTTAATCTGTATTAAAGTTATAAAATACGTTTAGCTAAAGCATGCTAGACGACATCCTCACCTATGAGAGCAGAAGTAAAGATGTCATTCTGTTCTATCGAGAGAAGGTCAGAAGAGTGCGTTAACTAAAGTGAGTAGTACTTCCAGACATGGAAGCAACCTTTCATTCATTACGCTAGACTCTGTTTCACCACAAACATGTGGGGAAAATGGCCGATCACTGAGAGGTGTACGCCAAGAGAAGAGCGGATCAGTATTTGTACCTTATAATCCAATTAAGGTCTTGCGTTATTTGTAATACTTATCTTTCTCTTCTATTCTGTTCATAAGACTTGTCGCTGCATCCCACATCTTTGCACAACCTTCACAGCAGCCTTAATCTTAGCATCTTGTACTTGAAGTCTGTATCTTGTAACATCTAGCTTAGGTTTATTGCATTTTTATGTTTTATTGCATCTTTACTGCTTTCCTTTATTTTACTGCAATTTACTTGTACAAACTCCTTTATAAAGAATTGAAAACCTGGTCGCAAATACCATGAACATACCGCAATAACCGACACCATTTCCTCGTGTTCGACCTTGGATCACACCGAGAAACTTGCGGTGGAATTACACTTGGTTCCATCGTAAGGAAACTTGTGACAACGCAGAGCATACTACCTGAACATTCCAAATTAACGCATAAATAGAAGTAGTATCGCATCATCATGAGCACTTAATATCATACATCCCAAAACACGTTACACGCATATATCACGAACGTAACGCATTAACTACGTAATCCCTGTGTTTGACCTCGAATCACTCCGAGAAACTTGCGGTGGAATTATACTTGGTTTCAATGCAAGGAAACTTGTGACAACGCATAGCATACTACCAGCATTTCATTAATAACGCATACACCTAGAAATAGTAACATATATCATAAACTTGCGTTATAATCATCCATGCGTTGTGTGACATAAGATAATAAGATCAAATTTTATGGATACATTTTATGCCTATCAGAGAGTCAAATTAGATTGCATAAGCAAGAGTAGCAACTTAGACATAAGTTCTATCTGCTATTTACACATCGCATGCGCCCTAGAAATAGGAAATGGTGGTATGCAGCCATCTTATCTTATGTGCACATAATCAAGAATAGAAACTTGGAAATAAGTTCTCTCGACTATTTCGCATATGCATCGCATGTGTATATTTGTGTGCAGGATCGTATAACTTGTGCTGGCTGGGATTACCCTTGCGATCAAGATTAATGATGCGGTGAATTTATCCCCTCAATTTTATCTATTTTTCCATGCATCTTATTACGCGTTAACAGTTGGTTAGGAGTAGGAGTAGCGCATAGTCTTTTAACTTCCTCATTCTTTTATTCATCGCCGCAAACACATTACTTTGCAATCTCGTTACTTTGCAGTCTTTGAGTTCGACCTCGGATCACCCTGAGAAACTTGCGATCTCGTTATACTTGGTGAGAGAGCAGGAAAACTTGTGGCAGATGATGACGTGAAATTAGCCGCCAAAAACTTAATGGCTAAAATCATGTGACGTGCAATATGCGATGCATGTATTAAGGTATGCGTTGATTATCATGCATCGGTGGTCATGCGTTGGAGTGAACTATGCGTTAACGAATGTATTCGATGACCATGCATTCCCATCACAAGTTTTCTTGCACTCATGCCAAGTATAATGCGAACACATGTTTCTCGGGTGATCCGAGGTCGAACTCAGGGACTTATAGCTAGATGTATGCGGTAATGTGTTTGCGGTGGTTGAATAAAAGAATGATGAAGGGTTTTATGCTACAACCTACTCCTAAATAACATACAATGCAATGAGAAGTATGCATGAGAGGTAGAGACACGACAACTGTTGACGTGAAGTAAATGGATGGAAAAATAGATAAAATGTGGAGATCTTCATGGCAACCCTTAAGATTGACTGCAAGGGCAACCTCAGCCAACGCAAGCTATGCGATCATGCTTCACACACTTGAGCCTAAATCTAGGACGTATGCGGTGTGTATGCAAGAGGGTCGAGATGACCACATACAGCCACCATATCCTACTTCTTAGACGCATGCAATATCCTCTCTGTAGGGTGCATACGCTGTGTAATAGCAAAAGGAACTTATTCCTAAGTTCCCCATTCTTGCTTATGCGTTCCAATCCGCTCTCTCGAGTCTTAGATTTGGATTTTAACTACTCTTCCAAGTATGCCTAAGTTATGAATGATGCGCTCATAAGACAAGGTGACCGCATAAACATGGCTAACGTAAGATTATTCCTATCTCTAGTGAATACTTGCTTACATTACTTAATGCGACCAACCACTTACCCTCCCGAGCAGTTAGTTGTTGCTGACTTTACTCATAGACAAGCGTTGCGTCCGCCTATAGACAGGCGTTGCTACAACTTCACACTAAACAAATAAGGTTTTCTCACACATTCGCACAACGCACACCTCTCGGTGGCTTGCTACATGTTTCATATCTCTAATCCACATGACTAAGTGTGTGATACTCTAGTAATCTCACTAATTGATGCAATGAAAGTTAAAGATGCTAAGTAAAGAAAGATGGAGATGGAATCGAAGAAAATACAGAAATGCATTGAACACACACTGTATTAATTTCATAATTCGAAATGTAATACAATACAATATAAGAAAAGAAGAGAAAATGAAATGACCAGCTGGAAGCAAGGTCTTGCTTCCACCAGATGTGTGTCAAGGCTGCCGGTGGTGTCATGGATGGGTGGTGGAGCTAACTCTCTCGAGATCTAACTCCAGCGAAAGCTCTGGTCGTGACTCGGAATGGATGAAGGAGATGAAGAACTCTCAAGCTTCTTTCTAATGCGTTCGTCTGGATCACAAGGATCCACCTGAAGGCCGAACCTTGGGCGAAAACCTTGGATGATCTGAAATTCTGCTCATCGGCTTCTATTTATAGAGCTTGATCACCGATAGCATTAATGGACTGTTCTGATTCTGACATTCATGGCGCGTTAGTCCTTTTCTGAATCTCTGCTGCTAATGGCGTGGTAGGTGAAATGTCAACATCATCTTTTGATTTTCCCAAGATATGCTTTGATGCGTTCATTCCACCAACCTTGCGATGATTGATAACTTGTAGAAATACAAGTTATTTATGCCACCTTATCTAGATATTGCGGCCAAAAGTTAGTAAATATGCGCCGATTGTATGATGATTAGCTTAGAATTACAATAATTATAAATTATCGCAATTACACCCACTAATGCCATAAAGATGGAAGACAAGCCGAGTTTTACTCTGTTTTGCAGGAAACCAAGTCACCGCTTGAGCTCAAGGCTCACGAGAAACTGATCAACGCATCTCTGTCACATTGCACCCATCAATCAACAATGAAGAAACGATCACTGCAATGACGGCGCAATGCGACAGTCGATCCAGAGCTAACTTTCGACTACATGCAGTAATAAAAACAACACCGCATACAAATCCACGATCGAAAGATACAGCTGAGCAATGCAAAAGCAGAGGATTGAAACACGTGTATAACTAACGGTTGTGCAGAATTGACGGTCTGATTGCATAACAGAAGGAATAATATCCCTCCATCTTCAGAATTATCATAACCATCAATGGAGACTACAAGGCCAGAGTCAAAGACCTGCACCTATAAATACCCCATAGATTTCAGAGAAAACTTATGCTACTTCATACGGGGTGAATTGTTGCTAAAGTGTTGACAGAAAAGGCTGAGCTGAGTGCTTAATTGAAGATATCCAGGAAGAAGACGAGATAAGGCTGAGAGGTGAATCTCAGATCTATTCTACCAAATACCCGATCGGAAGCTCTGTGTAAAGATCTCTACTACCGATGGAGCAAGCCTGAGAGGGAAGCTCTTCCTACCATTAAATCCATCCTATCCGGCAACCAGATCTCCATCGAATTAGTGCCAAGACATTGGCACTTGTTTGTATCTGTTCTATCTCTTTCATCGTTGTATTTCACTCTCTCTTATCTTTTCATTCACACACCATGTATCAAACGCTTAATATATATATTAAATGTTTCGATAGCTTTCATATACCATTCTCTGTCTATTTCCGTTACTCCATTAATCATTTTCTCCATGATGTCTTTTCAATCCCCTGATAGTTAATATGAATCAAACAAGTACTTAATCTGTGTTAAAGGTATAAAATGTGTTTAACTAATGCATGCTAGACGACATCTTCACCTGTGAGAGCAGAAGTAAAGATGCCATTCTGATCTATCGATAGCGTGTTAGAAGAATGCATTAACTAAAGCGAGTAGTACTTCCATATATGGAAGCAACCTTGCGTTCATTACGTTATTCTCTGTTTCACCACAGACATGTGAGAGCATGGCCGATCACTGAAAGGTGTACGCTGAGAGAAGAGCGGAACAATATTTCTAGCTTCAATGCAATTGAGAACTTGCGCTGTTTATATTATTTATCTTTCTCTTTCTATTATATTCATAAGATTTGCCACCGCATTCCATGTCTTTGCATAACTTTCACAGCCAGCCTTGACCCCATCATCTTGTAATATGAAGCCTGTATCTTGTATCATCTAGCTTAGGTTTATTGTATTTTATTTTATTATCGTATCTACCTGCTTTACTTTATTTTATTGAAACTTATATACCTATACAAAATCATTTTTAAAGATTTAAAACCTGGTCGCATATATCATGAATATATCACAATAACCTAAAACAGTCCTTGAGTTCGACCTCGGATCACACCGAGAAACTTGTGGTGGAATTACACTTGGTTCCATCATAAGGAAACTTGTGACAACACATGGCATACTACGTGAACATCCATAATTAATGCATATCTAGCAGTAGTATCGCATCATTTCGAGCATAAAACATAATCAAGCATACCTATCAGCGATTAGTTAACAAGTTTATGGCGCCGTTGTCGGGGACTGGTTAACGGTTTATTGTTTGAGTGTGTTTTTTTTTTTTGTATTTTGTAGGACAGATCTCATTGTACTGGCTGTTCAACGTGGAGAGCTTCCTGACGGTTTATGAGTCATGATGCTGAACCGGAATTTGAAGCTGACCCTGAGATCGAGCGTACTTTCCGCGTAAGGGCACATCAGAACTCAAATAGATGAAAGAAGGCAGGCAGCATGGCTGACAACAATGATAATGTAGTACCGATTGCAAACCAAAGGGATGTTCGACCGGCTCAAGATCCTATTTTCCTAACGGCTGATTGCAACATCCCAAAACGTAATTATGCGGCACCCAATTTGTATGATTTTTCACCTGGAATCTCGAGGCCGACTGTTGAAGAGAATGCACATTTCGAGATTAATCCGGTCATGCTGCAGATGATTCAAAACATCGGGCAGTTTGGGGGTCTACAAGGTGAGGACCCACATGCCCATCTGACCAACTTTGTCGAGATGTGCGACAATTTTTTCTTACCTGGCGTGAGCCCGGAGAATATAAGACTGTATATATTCCCTTACACCTTGAGGGATGAGGCTAAGAGGTGGGCTTACTCACTTGAGCTAAATGAGATCACTTCATGGGATCAACTGGTAGAGCGGTTCATGAAGAAGTTCTTCCCACCTGTCGTCAACGCAAGGCGACGAAAGGATGTGTTGAACTTCGAACAGATGGAGAATGAGACCCTAAGCACTACCTGGGTGCGATTTAGGAGACTGGTGAAAAACTGCCCACATATCGGAATCCCCAATTGCGTCTTGATGGAAATATTTTATAATGGCCTGAACAGAGCAACGCAGGCCATTGCTGATGCCTCCGCGGCAAGAGGTTTTATGGATAAGACATACACAGAGGCTAAAGTCATCCTCGACCGCATCTCGCGGGATATGGATGATTGGATCGACGATGGATATGGAGGTCGAGGCGCTGAGAGAAGGAAATGTGAAACAGCCATTGTCCCTGCGGAGACAATGTGTAAACCCGAGACTTTCCTTGGATAATTTGCTCTTGTCACACATTGTAGGATGTTGGATTTAAGTTATTGTTGTTCCATTGTTGAAGAAAATGGCAAAGCTTTTGGTTGAAGTTGTCTTTAATAATTTTAGAATTTATAAATAAAGAAAAGGAAAGGAAAGGAAAGGAAAGGAAAAGGAAAAAGGAAAAAAAAAAAAGAAAATAAAAGAAATTGGAAACCCATTCGGTGCTTAGGGTTTAAAGTGAGAACCTACTCATTTCGGCCCATTTCTCCATCATTTCTCATTATATTTTCAGAGCATTTCGAGAGAGAAAGTGAAGGAAGAGGAAGAAGAAGTTGCTGCAGGTTGGATGTTGAAAAAGGGAGGAAAAGCTCATGCAAGTGCAACCATGGAAGAATTTGGGTTCAACCTACCTATCTCTGATTTTTAAGTCGGTTTGAGCTACAAAAGAAGAACTAAGATGTGAGACCTGACTTTCTTGAAAGTTAATCTATTTTCTAAAAAATTTCATGAAGGAAGCTTGAGCTAAATATGATGTTAAGTTAATTGTTTTTGAAAAGGAAAACAGAGTACAGAATTTTCGTGCAAATCAGAAGGATCTCTGCTTTTCTCTGATTTTTCGAACATTATGGGGTGTACAGGTTGGATTAGAAGCTCAATTGGGTATGGTTGAAAAGATTATTCAATTTCCTATAACTTTCATGAAGAATTCGTGAGCCAAAAATGACTAGAAGTAGGTTTAATTTCAGGAGAAAAGTAGAGGGTAGCAGAGAAGCACGAATCTGTATTCGCTATGTTCGAGGGATTTCTGGACAAATCCGTTGGGAATCTCGTTTTTATTCCTTCAGGTAAGTTGTAGAGGATTCCAAAATAAAGATTTTGATATATAGTACATTACTTTTGGTTAAGTATTGAGGAAGTTATGAGTGTTGGAATTTAGGGTATTGAATCTGGAAAATCTGGAAAGAACATGTGAAGTGTGATTTTATTTCTAGAATTTAGAATTCATGAGCATGGAAAGACAAGACGATTTATAGTTCTGATGCTCAGTTTCGGTTGTTTGAAAGGTCAAGAGGAAATAGGCCGAGTCTACAGACCAGGAAACTAGCCAAGACTGTGAGTGACAAAACAAATTTCAAAAATGATTTCTAAACTGTAATTTATGCTTAAATGGTTTACATGCTTGAATATGACCTTATGAATGATACATGATTTCTATGAATGGTTTCAAGCATAAGTTTTGAGCTTAGATTTTCTAATGAGGTTTATATACGAGCACGTGATTATTGACTTCCTGAAAAGTAGTTGAAACAATACCATTTAAGGTAAAGTATGTATTAGCGAGTACTGTTTAAAGATTTTCAGTTTTTCACGAGCAAGCCTAGTAAGCTTGAGTTTTACGAAAGATAAAGATAAGCAGACATGTTTTAATGTTTTCATGTGGTTTTCTAAGACTTTTATTGACTACATAACTGAGATATTGAGCCCGAGGCTATATGGTACCGTGTGCACACAAGTTATATTCCATTGTTGACGTTGAGTGTACTCCGTGACAACGATACTATCGGGAGTGTTGGGCGGGCCACACTACAACAAAGACGATGGGAGTGCTGGTCGGTCCCCACTACATCATAGAGCTAGTAAACGTTGGTTGTACTGGGCATGCCCTACACAACGTTGATTTGTCATGTTAGTTAAAATGTTTTATATACTTAATATGTCTTGCTAGATTTTAATGACGTACTTGCAGAACATTTGAGAAAGCTTTTAGCATTACACATTTATGTTTAACGCTTTGATTGAACAGATTTATACGTTTAAAGGTTTATCACGTGTTCTAATTTTCGGATTTACAGTTTTAAATTTAGTCACTCACTGGGCTTCATAGCTCACTCTTTCAAAATGTTTGTCATGCCAACGTTTTGCGCGCTCATTGTATAGTCTCTTGCATCCTTAAATAAAGTTGGCCAAAAATATCCACTTCGTAACACCTTTGCTGCTGTGTGTTGACCTCCAAAGTGTCCACCATATGGCGAGTCATGGCATTGCAATAATATGCGCTGGTGAGCAGTGTCTGGTACGCATAGGCGCAAAATCTGGTCTTATCCCCTCTTGTAAAGATTTGGCTCGTCCCAATAATATGATTTACATTCATGTCTAAGCCGCCTCTTTTGGTGGGTTGTGTAGTTCTCAGGAAATTGTTCACAAACTAGGAAATTGACCACGTCTGCATACCATGGTAACTATTCAATTTTCAACAGCCACTCATCTAGGAAAGTTGCGTTCACCTCCGACTGGTTGTGGTCATCTTCCGGATTTTCTAACCTTGATAAGTGGTCTACAACCTGGTTCTCCGTCCCTTTATGATCAACGATTTCCATGTTGAATTCTTGAAGGAGGAGAACCCATCGAATCAATCTCGACTTTGCATCCTTCTTTGTCATCAAATATTTGATTGTCGAGTGGTCGGTGTAAACGATCACTTTGGATCCCAGCAAGTAAGCTCTGAAATCCTAAAATTCCAATTAAACTCAAATATTTAATCCCATTACTTTGCTAAACTCAAACAATAAAAATAATTAAAAAGGGAAAGCAAGGTGCGAGTTTTACAGTGACACTACAAATACGACTCGCTTTATAGATGTTACAATTGTTGTAAAGTGCTACAAATGATCTGATCCCGATCATTCATGTGGAGGCATGTGAGTGTGGGTATTCTATACAAAGAGTTTGTATAAGACCGGACAACGAAATGACTAGTCTCACTATATAACACCATTGATAGAAGAGACTTACATTTTACCAAGATGACCATAGGTGACTTGACTTGAATCTTGGGTGAGTTGTGAACTTCTGTCTATGAAGGCGGTACTTTGATTTACATGGGTGAGAGTGGCCAGTGCCGCTGACTCAATATGCCTACCAATTTGGGGATTCGTCTGATTAGGGAGATGGAAACACAACTACACAAGAAGGAATTTACTCAATCTCTATAGTTAGAGAAAGTAAAGAAATTGATCCTTTAAGAGTTGATTCTGAGGTTTGAACAATGTAGTGTCATACCCTCTTCTGGCCCCAGAGGGGTTTGGTCATAGTTGGACTATGACTTGTTGTTCATTAGAGAGATCAGTGATATTTAAAGAGTTAGATGTAATTATAGGGGCAAAACGATAATTTTGGCCCAACTGTATTTACGAGAAATTTGTGAAGGGTCAACACACCCTCGTCTGGCCCAACTGTATTTACAAGAAACTATATTTACGAGAAATTTGACATAGAAATATATCTGTAGTGCGAAGAGTGCAGCTGTCGGTCTTTAATGCAGTGGCCGACGATTAATGGAAGTTGGGTAATTCAATTAAAGAGTTTAATTAATTATCGAAGTACCATTGGAGCTTCAATCTATAAGTCCATAAGGTCCCCTCGGTAGCTCAACTGGGATTATTGAGAATCAAATTAATTTTGGGTTAATTTGAATTGTTCAAATTAATTGAGGGAATTAATTATATATGATATAATTAATATAAATTAATTATATGTGATATAATTAATATAATGTATTTGATGCATTATAATATAAATTTTATTTGGAGAGGAATAAATATTTGAATATGATTCAAAATTAAATATATGAATTGGATTCATATAAAAACTATATATTAAATTTAATATGAATTTGATTTATTTTAGATACTATAGGTTTAATGAGAGAATTACAAATTAGGGTATATTATATTTGATATAATATAAACTATAGGTTATATGTTATATTAGATATAACATATAGTATAATATATATTATACAGTAAAGTGGTTATTATATAATTATATATTATTAATTAAATTAAAATTAGTTTTAATTTACTTTATTTAAATTTGAAATTTAATTAAAGGAGGGAGTTATGCATAACTCCCTTCCCTTATTTCTCTCCATTAAATCATGGGATGAACGGAAGTTACGTTTAATCATCTTCTTCCTTGTAAACATAGAAGGTCTATGTTACTTTTTGCTCTCCCAATCAATCTCTCTGCCATAAAAGAATTCCTCTAAAAATTCTTAATTCCTCCTCCCAACATTATCACAAAACCCCACGACTCTTGTGGATTCTTAACCCTAAAGAGAATACAATGGTTTCCATTCTAGTGGTGTCCAACCAATTGACCATTTGGGGAACTGTGCTTTAGTGATCATTTACAAAGGAGAATTTGTGTTTGTTTGGAGAGGAAATCAAAAAGAAATTGTGACTTCAAAGGTATGTTTCTTCTAACCCTAATTTCCTCTTCTCTTTTGTTTAAGCATGCTCTTTTCTGTTGAATGCATAATATTCTACATCTTTGTAATTTTATGTTTTTGTGAAAAATTAAAATTGGGATCTGATTTCACTTCCGCACGGTTTTCAAAAACCTTCAATTGGATCTAATCTTGCTTCCGCATGGTTTTCAAAGTTTCTTGCCTTATTGCCTGAATCTAGGGCAGGGTCGAGGTGCCCTTTATTTCGATGTTGAACAATGGGTTGATATTGTTTGAATTTCTTAATGGGGAGTCTAGAGATTGGGTTCTCACTAATGGGCCTTGGCATCTTGAGGGTAAGCCTATTTTGTTGTGGAAGTGGATGTCTGATATTGTTCCTGAGACCTTTGTGTTTGATTCTGTGCTTATTTCGATTAAACTATCTCCTGTCCCTTTAGAGTTGTTGTCCTATAGAGGGGAGGGGTCTTTTAGGGATATTTCTACTTCTACTCAAGCAGTGTCTGCTGATACTATTGTGCATACGTGTTTGGATGTCCAGAAGTCTGCTATGGGCGGTGGTTTGACGTCTAAGATGGAGATGTGTCCAATAATAAGGGTGGCAGTTATGAGATTGTTGATAGCACTGGAAATGTGCTATCTTCCTCTACTTAATTCGGGATTGTTAAGCTACTCAATATGCTTAAATCGATTATTTTGTAGGACTCGAGTGTACAATCAGTGAATAAAGTGTTTGGGACAAAAAGGCGTTAAGATGACAAAAAAATTGAAGTTTTCTGCCTAGCCAAACCGTCGCAATGCTATAAGGCAGTAGCTACCCATTCTGTGAATGAATAGGGCAGCATTGCAATGCTACGACTTGAAGCAGACGATTGAAGAACAAGGTAGCGTTGCAATGCTACGACTTGGAGTAGCACGTGGAAGTAGAACATCATTGCGTCGTTGCGACAGATTCTATAAATAACCGATCAGTCTGAGCCTAGGTTATACACACTCGAATACATAGCCGCCACTATGTTTCTACTCAATTTCTACCTCTCTTTTGACCAAAATTCTGAATTTTCTTCTCCTTTGAGCATTGTATTGAATTTGAAGATGATTTGTGGCTAAAGGGTAAGAACATAGCTTGGGTTTCGTAGTTAACTTTCATTCCAATTTGTTCTTGAGACTATGTTATGTAATTCTGTGAGACTTTTCTGAATTTTATGAGAATTTATCTTGAGTTATTACTCAATTGTCTTGTATGGAATAATCTAACAAATTATCTATGCATGTATAATTGATTGCTTTGATTAGCCCTAATCGTTAGGTAGCCATCACCTAGAAGCAAGAGTTAAGTACGTTTGTGAAGTTAAATTGGGATTCCATTTAATAAGAATTACTTTCTAACTTAGATAATTCTCGCTCAAATAGTTGGTTAGACGATGGAAATCAATTGTTTGGCTTAGCTTTGACTTAGATCCTAATGCCTGTTGATTAATTAGTTAGTTGAGGATTTTCGCTTTTCCTTTAATCAACTTGATTTTATGGACTAACAGTTAGGATTCTAAATCAGTAGGCTAAGTTGTAATTTGAATTTCTCACATATCTTTTGAATAGTCTATGATAGAAAATAAACTAGAACTACTCAAGCTGAGTATTTTGTTCAATTGATATTTTTACACATTCTTTCACATTGTGTAATTTGATTTTTCGTGCAATTTTAATTCGCAATTTTCACAAAACCCCCTTGGTTACTTCCTACCAGTTTCAATTTTTGGTGAATCTGGCGGCTTACCAAATTGGCGCCGTTGCCCGGGAGCCAATGAATTTCTTGATTTTTGAGACTTGTAGTGCTTTCCTTGCTAATCGATTTTCTCTTTTGGTGCATGACCCACAATCCCAAGGTTCTAGACAGTTGAATTTTGTAGAAATTTCTAGGGAGGAGCGGAGAATCAGGATAGAGAGGAGACAGCAAGCTGCGCTTGATAGAGATATTCGTGTTGAAGACACATCCAGAGAAGAAAGCGTTCCTAAAAATTTACCAGTAATGGCTGAACGTGAAAAGACTCTTAGGGAGCATTCAACACCAAACTTCACTCAACAACCTCTATGCATTGTCTATCCTAAAACGACAAGCAACTTCCAGGTTAAATCTGGGTTAATTCACTTACTTTTTGCATTTTTTGGTCTACAAGGTGAAGGCCCGCAAAAGCACTTAGAGGAATTCTATGTGGTGTGCAATGGGATGAGACCGAATAGGGTGACTCAAGAGCAATCAAGAGTAAATCAATATGAGGGCATTCCCCTTTCCATTGAAGGGAGATGCCAAGGAGTGGCTTTACATCCTTCCGCCTGGTAGCATCACACCTTGGGAAGAGTTGTAGAGGCAGTTCTTGGAAAAGTTCTTCCCAACATCCCAAGCTGCCAGGATAAAAAAAAAAAAGATCTATAGTATTATACAATTCAATGGGGAGGCCCTTCACGAGTATTGGGAACGATTCAAAAATACATGTGTGAAGTTTCCCCTCCATCAGATCTCAGACCAACTGTTGATCCATAATTTTTATGAGGGGCTGATGTAGACTGACAAGAGTAGCATAGATGCAGCTGCAGAAGAAGCCTTAGTTAATAAAACCCCAACTGAGGCAATGAAACTGATAGCTACCATGGCAGCAAATTCTCAACAATTTGGCACTAGAGTTGCAGTCAGTGTAAAGTCAGCCAACAAGGTAAATGAACTTATAAAAGAAATATTTTACTTGGTTTCTGTTTTTAAACAGATGGTGAAGACAGAGGATGGACAGCTTGCTATTGTTCGCTAAATGTGTCATGGAGCTGGACATACAACTGACATTTGCCCCAATGCTCTACAAGGAGCAATACCTGAGGTCAATGTTGTGGGAGGTTACAATTTTAATGGGAAAAACAGACGGCAAGACCCATTCAGTCCAACATACAATCCTGGGTGGAGGGATCACCCAAACTTCAAATGGCGTGGACAAAACGAGTAAGCTCAGCCTAATCATGGAGCTCCGTCTAGCTTAGGTATGTACTTAGAAGATATCGTCAAGAGCCTTGCTGACCACTCCTTTAAATTTCAATAGGATACAAAGAATGCCATTGATGTTTTGGGTACCCAAGTCTCTCAACTAGCCATTTCAATGAGTAAATTAGAGAGACAATCTGAAAAACTCTCGTCTCAGCCAGTTTGCCTTATGGTGATTGAGAATTAGTTGATTGTTGGGACTCTGATTCATGTTGCTTCTGGTACTCATGTGGATATTGTTTGCGTTTATGTGTCTAATATTGTGGTTGAGTGACATATTTTTTGGGGCCATTTCGGTGATATTTGCTTGGGTTGGCAAAATATAGGGGTTGTTATGGGAGACTTTAATGGTATTCGTAATCTTTCTGAGGCGCTTGGTGGTAGTCCTAAGTGTGTGGAGATGGAAGAACTTGGTCGGACTAACCGTTGTGCAGATTTGACAGTCTGATTACATAACAGAAGGAATATTTATTCCTCCATCTTCGGAATTTCCATAATAATAAGTGGGGTCCACAAGCCAAAAGTCAAAGCTTTTCACCTATAAATACCCCCATAGAATTAAGAAAAGATATACTTGATACAAGGGCTAATTGATGCTAGATTATTGAGAGAGAGGTCGAGTTAAGTACTGACCGGAAGAATTCTGGGAAGAGAAGAGACAATGTCGAGAGGTGAGTCTCAGTGCAATTCTGCCAAATCCCCACCATGAAGCTCTGTGCTTAGATCCCTGCTACCGGTTGAGCAAGCCTGAGAGGGAAGCTCATCCTTCCACATGATCCGTCCACGCCAGCAAGAAAATCTCCATCTAGATCTGCGCCAAGCTATTTCCGTTATTTGTATTTGTTTCTAACTCTATTTCATCAAATATATTTCATTCTCTTAATCTCCTCATTCACAAATCATGTATCAGACGCTAAATAGTTTTATAGAATGTCTCGATCATTTCCATTTCAACTTCTCTATCTATTTTTGTTCCTGTATTAATCATTTTCTCCATGAACTTTTCTTAATCCCTTGGTAACTAATATGAATTAAATGAGTAACTTAATCTGTGATAAAGAGATAAATGCATTTAGCTAAGGCATGCTAGACGGAATCTTCCCTGTGAGAGCAGAAATGAAGATGTCATTCTGATCTGTTGAGAGAAGGTTAGAAGAATGCGTTAACTAAAGCGAGTAGTACTTCCAGAGATGGAAGCAACCTTGCGTTCATTACGTTCGTCCTTGTTTCACCACAGAGATGTGGGAATGCGGCCGATCACTGAGAGGTGTACGCCAAGGGAAAAGCGGAAGCGCACTTGTATCTTTAACGCAATTAAGGAACTTGACACCGCAATTTAGCTGTTTGTATTAATTGTCTTTTCTGTTTCTGCTTTGTACATAAGACTTGCCACCGCATAACACGATCTTTGTATAACCTTCACAATCGGCCTCAACCTCGGTATCTTGTATCATGAAACCTGTATCTTGTATCAACTTAGCTTAGGTTTACTTTATCACAATTTATTTTATTATCGCATCTTTACCACTTTACTTTACTTTATCACATGTTTAATTATTTGTACATAAAACTCTTTTATAAATTGAAAAAACCCTTGGTCGTATGTATAACAAACATAACGCAATAACCTCAAACAGTCCCTGTATTCGACCTCAGATCACAACGTGAAACTTGCGATGGAATTACACTTGGTTCCAACGCAAGAAAATTTGTGACAACGCACAGCATACT
>NW_028325368.1:0-30983 GCF_027475165.1 Benincasa hispida
TCTGATCGGTGAACCACGCACAGACCTGTGCCTCTCTCACTGCCGACAACCACTGTCGAACGCAGCCACCACGGCGAACCACTGAACCGCCGGATTCAAGCCCACGTTGCTGCTCAGATCGACGAAGTCCGACCAAGCTCGAACCGGCCGCTGCTCTTCCACACAAGAACCCACCGCAGCCCTTCCACAAAGCTGACACCCAAGTCCAGCCGAGCGGCTCTTCGACCGACGACCTCTGTTTTTATTCCATTCGACTGCGACAGCTTCAACACTAGGCGGCGCTTTTTTTCCCTTGTAGCTACTACTATTTTTTTCTCTTGGCCAAAAGGGTACCCACAAAAAAAGGGCCTAATCTTGGAGAAGATAGGGATGATTACAAGTTTGCCACTGCTCAATAATTACAATAATGCCATTGGGTCTTTAAATTTCTAAAAAACCCAATAAAACCTACTTAAATACCTTGTTATTTTCTACAGTCTCAAATAAATTATCCATATGTAGTTTCATCAAAAAATCACTTCCAAATGACTTTACCAAAATTTTTCAACAACGAAAATTAATCCACAAGAGGGTAATCAAAGCATAAAACTGACTAAAACTCGCTAAAACAAATTTCAATTTCACTGAACAATACCCCAATTCCTTCACAAACTTGAATCCAAAGTTGAAACACAATGGGTATCATCCAATTGATTCCAAAAGTAAATGAGTATTCGAGAATCAACCGAAAACAAACCCAAACGGCAGAAATCTTACCCAAATTGATAGATCCAGTGATGGCAAACGCGAACGACGCTTGAGCAGTGGTGGACGGAGGTCATGAAGAAGAAATCGACACAGCGGCTTTAGGCGGCGTCGGACGGGCTCACGAAGGTGAGGAAGAAAAGGGGGTGGGGTTTGACTTTTTATAAAAAAAAAAAAACAATAATAATAAAACAACAAAAAAGGAAGTAAATATAATTACATTTAATTTCTTTTCGTTTTATACTATTAAATTTCTTTCTGTTTCAAAAGAAATATTAATTCCTACCATTAATTTTTAATTTGAATTCAAATTGAATAATTTCACGCCAATAAATTAAATAACACTTATTTAATTTAATTTGCACATTAATTAAAAAAACTATCTATACATTAAATCTAATTTAATGTATATATATTTAATTATCATAAACATATCGTATATATATGTGCAATACCTCTCTATTAATTAATTCTTTATGAATCTAATTCACTTGAATTAATTAATTGAATCTTATTCAAATATTACTTTCCAATTTAATTTGAATTATAGATCATATCCATAATCAATTATATATTAATCACATTAATATATGATTTCCTCAAATTAATTTGAATAATTCAAATCATCCCTCTTAAATATCCTTTAGTGAGCTAACAAGGGAACCTAGTGGACCTGTAGATCAAAACCTCCAATGATACGAGATAATTGGCTAAACTCATTAACCAAGTTAATCAATATTCGTTAATTGTGGGTACACTTCACTAAAGACCCACTGCACTCTTTTCATTACAAATATATTTCTATGTTTACTTATATAGATCAATAACAGTAAGTTAGTCCTTCACGAGTGTTTGTAACTTCAATTGGGTCAAATTACTATTTTAGCCTTGGGTTACCTCTGACTTCTTAAGTATTAGTGCTCCTCTAATGAACAACATGTTTATGGCCCAATCAATAAACAGATATCCCTCTCGGACCAATGAGAAGGTAGGACCCTTTGTTCAAGTATTGGAAACACCATTTAATGGAACACTCATCTACTTATCCTTAAGGTGGGAAGGAGTGAATTCCATCTTGTATTATTATGTTCCCAAAATGGTAGACATATTGGGTCGGCAAACTGGCCACCCTCACCCACACAAATCAAAGGACAATTCCTCGATAATAGAAGTTCATAATATAATCATGATTAAGACTAAGTTGCCTAGGTCATCCTATTGATATAGGAACCTAACTAGTTAACGGTGTTACATCTAGTGTTTACTATTTTGCAGTCCAGTCTTACGCAAATTCATTACATAGGATACTTTCACTTGTATGTCAACTATATGAATTTGTTGGATCATTATGTTTGTATCAAATACAAAGTGGGTTGTATCCATAGTGTTACCAGGATAAGATACTCAGTATTATCCCTATACCACAGACCCTTTAAGTTGTATCTTGAACATTGATCCATGTATGTCTCCACATACAGTTCAAGACTTATAAGTCAGCCTTAGATGTTAGTTTATTGGATTTAGAGTTATTAAGACAAAATAAACAAACAACACAAACAATAACATTGATTGAATTAACATCCATAACTCTTTATTGATGATGGTTAATTAATAACACTTACTATCTACGAGTTTTAGGGCATAAAACCCAACAAAATATGGCCATGAATTGTTTTGATATTGTAACTTTTTGTCTGCAGGATTTGAATTGTATCCTTATTAAATTGTTTTGCAATACTTGATGAAACAATGAATGTAGTTTGTATTAATAGTTTTGAATAAAAGGTTGTCTATTGTCTTAGTTGTTTTATTCTCTAGGATGAATATTGTTGATTGATGGTTTTACAGAAGGTATCTTTATGAATTGGTTTTATAGTTAATCTGAACTGTGAACTTTAGATATTATAAGTATTGGCTTAGGAGGTCTCAATGACTATCATATGAGGAAACTTTTCTTAGCTTGCTTCCAATACTTCTATCTTGAACTTTATCTCTTATATTTTCATTTGTGAAATTTGATTTCAAGCAAGAAATGTTTAGCTTATATTGCATGAATATAATTATTCATTGACTTGATGTCCACTTTTTTTTTTTTTTTTTTTGTCAATTTTCATATCTTGTTTGCTTTTAGTTGTCATTTTGATCTTTATTATGATCGGAGGTAGTTGTTGACTTTTGTTCTCTTATTTTTGTTCAATGAGAGGCTTGTCATTTTCAAAGCACCATTTACCTAAAAAAAAACACTAGCAAGTAGGCATGCCTTCCCAAGTTATAATTTCTTCAAAGAAAAAAAAAGTCTAGGGGTTATTATCTCAATTGCTTTGTGATTATGTTGTTTTTACAACTCTATTGGGGAATTGGGTTTCTTATAGGTGTTTTTTATGATGGATGTGATATTGATTGTAGAGAATTTTATGGTAAATATATGTTATATTTCAGCATTCATGGAAAAGAGATTGGTCAGATAGTTAGATGTTGTGAAGATTTAATACTCATCGTATTAAAAATGTGAAGACTGCTAGGTTACTTTTTTTTTTAAAAAAAATATTTACTACAATGTAATTTGCAAAGAACATGGTGATCCACCTAAAAATATATAGTTATTTATGTATGTGGAGTGTTTTGGTGATTGAAGCATATTACTATAAGTGATATAAGTTTAGACTCTTGAAAATTTATTTTGATGTAAATGCACTTGAATACATTTTATATAATAAAAGTTGATTTTACAATTTCAATTGTAACAATTTATTTTTCATATAAAATAATATATATATTAAATGTGACTTGATTAAATTTGGCTATCATGACGAGATATAAAGTCTCATATGTTTTTATAGGATTTTTTCCTACTATAAAAAATGTTATTAAAAATCAATCCTAATATATTTTACTAATACAAAAAATGCTATTAAAAATAAATCACAACATTAAAATTATGCAATAAAAAAGAATTTTTTATAACTTTTTTATAGCATTAAAAAATCGCTATGGAAGTTGGCACTTTCAATAACATTGGCTATGATAGCTGCTTTAAAATGTTATAGAAAATATTTCATAGCATTTTTTAAGCTATTAAAAACGCTATAAAATGATTTTGACAATATTCTTTTCCATGCTATTAAAAATGCTATGAAAGAGAAAACATAATGTTTTTTTTGCTAACGTTATTAAATATTCTCAGAGCATGATAATTCTACAATAAAAAATGGACTTTTTATAGCACATGTTATTGCAGATAAAAAACGCTATCAAAAGTATAGGACTTTCAATAACATTGCCTATGATAGCATTTCCAAAATGCTATCAAAAGTCTACAATAGTATTGTTTGCCTTCTATCATATGTGATATTTGTTGTAATATTCTCCACTAAACAGATTTCCAAAACTAGTAAATCAAATTCACCTTTCTTGATCTTCTTTTTCTCTATCAAATACTTGGGACAGTTCCTTTTCTAGTGTCCCTCCTAGTTGTAGTGGAAACATTTTCTTTTAGAAACCTTGGTCTTTTTGTCCTTTTGGGCCATAACAAGGTTAGCTTTATTCCCCTTGCCTCCCTTCTTCTTCTTCCAATTTTTTCCAGATGAAGAAGACACAGACTTAGTTCCAGAGGTCGAACTTCTATGGAACTTCTTTGAGGAAGTGGTAACATTTGCCTTTCTCTTTTGGCCCTTGACTTTCAGCAGAGACTTGAAAATCTGTAGCTCGTTCAAGAGGATGGTCAAAGTGTAGTCTAACTTGTCCATAACACTATTGCTACGAGCCTGCAGGAAACTCTCTGATAGAGATCCTAAAATAAAGCTAACTTGACTGGCGTCATAAATGACGATCCCGTTCATTTCAACCACATTAAAGTGGACCATCATATTGAGAACATGTTCTTGCATTGATGTCCCCTCTTACATCGGGCGTTAAAAATGAACTTAGGAATGTTGTGCTTGATTTGTGAGGACGGTTGTCTAAACATCTCTCGCAATGTGTCCATAATCTCGCGTGCAGTGACCATGGATTCATATTTCTTTGACAAGACTTCAATTAAGCTGACAAGAATATATGCTCGGACTGTTTCATTTGCCTTTACCCATCTCTCATAAGCTTTTCAAACATTTCGAGGTGCATTTTGAGTGGAACTTGAGGGCAGTTCTCAAGTAGGAAAAATCTTAAGTCATCGATGATGAGTACAATGTTGATTGTGTTTTTCCAACTAGTGTAGTTATCACCGATTAGGTTATCAGTACTAAGAAGATTGATTGTAGCGCTAGTAATTTTGAAGTTTGTTGAAACCATACAAATTTTCTATATTAGTTATGTGCTAAAACCTATTTCAAACCAATCAAGTTTAGCAAAATTTTAATGTACCATATGTGACATCTAATTTCGCAATGATGCCTCAATGAGTTAGAATAAAAGCATTGAAGGAAATAACTCTAATTCCTATAATGATTAGTTACCATTATTCGATCAAAAAATTATTAATTTTCTTAACAATTTCTTGTAAATGTAACCCTTTATTTTAGACTCTAAAGTTTCGCCCCAATGACCTCGGAGGGAAAAACCGATTGGAACAAAAACTAAAGAAATCCTATCCATTTCTAGAGATTGTGATCAATTTCATGCAAACACTTTCTAAAGAGGGACATAAGAAAACAGTGCCATGAAGCCGAGCATGAAATTTCACAACAAACTAATGAAAGAGACCGTGGGATATGTTAGCACATATCCCTCTCCCACTTACTATAAACACTTTCTCCATTCCCTTTGGTATTGATCTATGCAAACACCTTTCGAAGGGAGACACAAGCAAACGTTGCCACGAGGCCAAGCATAAATCTCACGGTGTGAACTTTTAAAGAGAATGTGAAAAGAAATTGACATATCATATATATTATTTTCCTCGCACTAAATGTTTTAAACCTAGGGTTCTTTACTTAGGTAAATTCGGCTAATAATTTTTCTAAATCCATTGTTCAATTGACCCAATATAACTTTTGTATTGCATAGTTTAACAATATATGATTCTAGTTTACTAAACACTTTAATAAACTAAATCATGTTTTGCATGCTTATAAAATATTTGTCTAATTCACCTTTCAATTCGGTTCCCAGGTAAGGTTGTTTTGTTTCCGTTAGCTTAGATACCCTCGTCTTAGACATAACCTTCCTTAGATAAAAGTCCCTTATAGACAATTATTTTATAAATTTAATATTTTATTATTTCCAATTTAATCCTATTAAAAAGAAAATAAAAATTAACCTATTTCTATTAGAATTATTTTTAACATAAGTCTTGGTGAATTAATTTTAAACCACTTAAGATTAATTAAGACCTATGTTTGTTTGCAACTCTTGATTATAGATTTTAATTTAATTCAATAAACTTATACCATTATAAAATAATAAAACAATTAAACCTATAATCATACATCTAATGACATTAATTTAAATATAACATTTATATTTACCAAGTAATGTCATGCTTAATGCAATTCATTTTCATCATATAATATAATACTTATATAATTCACTAATAAAAATAATACATATCCATCATTCAACCATATAATATAATATTTATACTATAGTATATTGTATAGATATGCTTCAAGATACATGCTTTCATATAATATAACATTTATATTCATTATGATGCTTGTGCATGCTTATAATATCGGAAAATTATTTCAAATAGTAAAACAGTTGAAAATATTTACAAGATATAGCAAAATTTTAGAATTATCAACGATAGACGTTGATAGACATTGATAGAAGTCTATCAGTATTTGTCAATATCTATCATAGATAGTTCTAAAATTTTGCTATATTTTATAAATATTTTGGTTTATTTTTTTATATTTAAAAGCAACCCTATAATATCATGAAACTATATAATATATCATTGATATTAAATAAGATGCACGATAAATGTTTATCCTAAAGTGAGATTTTAAAACCATATGACATACAATATGCAACATAAAGATTTAATCATACATCACACGTGAAATTAAATAAACAGAAAAAATAGACCAAATTTTGGCACACCTAAAATTAATTAAATCAATATAACATTTATATTAATTTGATTAATTAAAAAATAAATAAATTACATTAAAAAATAGAAATAAGTAAAAACTGCTATAAAAAACGGTCTTCAAGATTAAACAGACAACCTCTGGAATCGTCTGCACGTGCGCTTGAAGCTTGGAGTGTTGCAACATTCCATCGAGCATCGCAACGCTGGTCTAGAAGTTGCCACACGATACTGCTACACTTCTCGCAGCATTGCAACACTATTGTCGAAAGTCGCAACACTGGGCCTTCTATACTACAATGTAAAGGACAACATCATAACACTGTCTCTTTACTCTACTTCATTATGAGTCCATTCTTACTCTAATTTGCTCTGATCTCCTCAACAACTCTTGCTCCACGATCGACACGGACTTATAGACTCGATAGCAAGAATGAAATGCCCAAAACAATGGGCTCTTACAACTTTAATCAAGATTAAAACAACAAATCTAAGTGTCAAAATTTGAAATTATCTATTTTTGCAAACCAACATTCATAATGCAATAAACACCTACTATTTATCTAATTTTCATTTCCAAAAAGAAATATAGAAACATGATTTTGCTCTGATACCAATTGAAGGCTTTGAATCCTTAGCAGAAGAGAGTAATCGCCTTGTGCCATATAATTTCATTTTTTGGAAAAACTCTAAAAATAGAGAAATTTTATAGAAAATGAAACATTAAACTTGCCTATAAGCATGCTTTTATATACAGAGAGAAAGGGAAGAAAAATTGCACTTCAATCTCTTTGGAATGCAAATTCCAAAAACACAACAATAACCAAGAGAAACAGTGAACACCACCACAAAAGAATTTTCTGTATTCTCCTTAGAGGTTAAGAATTACAGAGAAAGTTGTGGATTTCTCTGATAATTTTTGGGGAGAGAAAACAAAATTTAGAAACAAAAGGATATTTTTCTGGGAATTGTATGTTAGAGATCTTCATAGGCCTTCTGTGAATTTCGTTTTAGGAAAAAAGACCAAAAATGAAAACCACACACTTCAACTCCCACTCTCACGTTTTTGTTGAGAGAATTAAGGGGGACAGAGTTACATAACTCCCTCCTTCAAAAAATTCAAAATTAAATTTAATATATACATATGATAACCAACTTATCATATAGTATATATAAAACTATATGTTATGTTGAATATAACACATAACCTATAGTTTTTATATTGTATCAAATACAATATATCCTATAGTTTGAATTCTCTTAGTAATTTACGGTATTCAATATAAATCAAATTTAAATTAAATATATATTATTCCAATTCATATAAATAATATTTGAATCATATTCAAATATTTATTTCCTCTCAAATAAATTTATATTACAATGTATTAAATACATTATATTAATTATAACACATTAATTAATTTAAATTATGTGTATCATATATAATTAATTTCCTCAATTAATTTGAACAATTCAAATTAATTCAAAATTAATTTAATTCTCAATAATCCTCGTTGAGCTACAAAGAGGACCTGATGGACCTGTAGATTGAAGCTCTAAATGGTACTTTGATAATTAATTAAACTCCTTTAATTAAATTACCCGACTTCCATTAACTGTTGGTCAATCCACTAAAGATCAACAGTTGCATTCTTCGCACTAGAGATACATTTTTGTGTCCATTGGATATAACCAGTCAACAGTGTGATGACTCTTCACAAATTGCTCTTAAGTATTGATGAAACAAAATTATCGTTTTGCCCCTATAGTTACATCTAACTCCTTAAGTACCACTGATTCCTCTAATGAAATATAAATCATAGTTCAATAATGACCAAACCTTTCTCGGGCCAAGAGAAGGTGTAGTGAATTCCGTCTTGTATAGTTGTATTCCTAGCTCCCCAATCAGAGAATCTCCAAAATGGTAGGCATATTGAGTCGGTGAACTGGCCACTCTCACCCATGCAAATCAAAGGACCGCTTTCATAAGTATGAGTTCACAACTCACTCAAGATTCATGTCATGTCACCTATGGTCATTCTGGTGAAATGTAAGTCTCTACTGTTAATGGTGTTATATAATAAGACTATTCATTTTGTGGTCCGGTCCTATACAAACCTTTTCTTATATAGAACACCTCTGCTCACATGTCTCTACATGAATGATTGAGATCATATCATTTGTAGAACTTTACAACAATTGTAACATCTACAAAGTGGTTCGTATTCGTAGGATCATTAGGATAAGGTACTCAGCCTTATTCATCTGCTACAAACCCTTCAGTTTATCACTTAAACACAATCCACCTTTATGTTTCTACATACATGTTTAAGCTTTATAAGATAACCTTGGATGTTTGTTTATTGGTTTTGTGGGTTAATGCTACTAAATGTCAAATAAAATACCTCAGATTTTATTAAATAAATAAACTATTTGTACAATACAATTACAAACTACAAGACCCACGAGATTTAAGGAATCAACCCCACCAATCTCCCACTTGTCCTAAAGATAGTAGGTGTACATCATAAAAGTCATACTAATATAAAACTACACTAAACAAGAAACTAGGGCATAATACGCGCCCAGTATAAAATCTCCCACTTGCCCAGACTAGATGTGGCATGTCCCGTAGACCCATACTCTGCAAGTGACCCTCAAACACCTTAGTCGTGAGAACCTTTGTAAATGGATCAGCAACGTTGTGCACCAAAGCTATCTGTGTGGCGATTACGTCCCCTCGATGCATAATCTCTCGAATGAGATGATACTTCTGCTCTGTGTGCTTTCTGCGTTTATGACTCCTAAGCTCACGAAAATTAGCCATAACACCACTATAATCACAATAAAGGGTGATGGGCTTTTACATGTTTGGAACCACTTCCAGATCAGTCAGGACTTTCCGGAGCCACATAGCTTCCTTAGTAGCTTCACAAGCTGCTACATACTCAACCTTCATAGTGGAGTAAGCCATGCACCCCTTCTTAGTGCTCCTTCAGACTACAACTCTTTCGTTAAGAGTGAACACTGATCTTGAAATGGATTTCCTAGAATCTTTATCAATCTGGAAATCAGAGTCTGTATATCTTGTAAAGATCAAATCCTTAGAACCATACATGAGCATGTAGTCCCTCATTCTTCGAAGATACTTGAGAATGTTCTTAACGACAGTTCAGTGATCAAATCCCGAATTGGACTGATATCTATTGACTATTTCCACTACATAGAAGATGTCAGATTTAGTACATAACATTGCATACATTAGGCTACTAACAGTTGATACATAAAGGATCTGTCTCATTTTCTTAACCTTTTAAAGTGTCTTAGGATACTGTTCCTTAGGCAAAATAACTCCATCCCTGAAAGGGAGCAAACCTCTCTTGGATTTTTGCATTGAAAACTTGACAAGTATTTTGTCAATAGATGATGCCTACGACAGGGCCAATGTTTTGTTCTTTCGATCCCTAAAGATCTGAATGCCCATAACAAACTACATCTCTCCAAAATCTTTCATTTTAAATTGGGTCACTAGCCAATTTTTAATTTCAATCAGTAGACTTACATCATTTCCAATGAATAGGATATCATCTACATACAACATAAGAAAAGCTACTGAACCATTGATGATTTTCTTGTAAACACAAGGCTCATCAACATTCTAATCAAAGCCATAAGATTTGATTGTAGTATCGAATCTTATATTCCAAGATCGAGAAGCTTGTTTCAATCCATAAATAGATCGATTCAGCTTGCAAACTTTTTGTTCTTGACCTTGGATTAAGACTCCCTCAGGCTGCTCTATATATATGGCCTTCTCAAGATTGTCATTTAGAAAAGTAGTCTTGACATCTATTTGCCAAATCTCATAGTCATAATATGAGGTAATGGATAGGAGTATATGGACTTCAACATGGCAACAAGTGAGAAAGTCTCTTCATAGTCGACTCCCTCAACTTGGGTATAACCCTTTGCAACAAGTTTAGCCTTTAAGGTTTGCACCTTCCCATCAGCAGCCTGTTTTCTCTTTTAGATCCATTTGCAACCTATATGTTTAACCTCATCAGGTTGATCTACAAGATCCTAAATTGAATTGAAGTACATTAAGTCCATTTCGAGAGCCATAGCTTTGATCCACTCATCTCTATCAATATCCTCAATTGCCTTTTTGTAAGACAATGGATCCTCAATATCACCATCAGTTACAATAACTAGGGTTTATGTTCAACCGATATAACGAATAGGCAGGTTATAACCCTCATACTACGTCTAGGCTTCCTCAATGTTTGAGGTGGATATGACCTACTAGATGAACCAACTTCAACAACTCTTGAGGTATTGGGCTCTTCAACAACTCTTATTGAAGGTTCAGTAGTTTCACTTGAAAGTTCATTTAATACTATCTTACTATGGGGCTTATGCTCCCTTATGTGGTTATCTTCTAAAAAAATAGTGTTTGTTGACACAAACAATTTATATTTTCAGTATCGTTAGGTTAGTTTTTATTTTATTTTTGGATTATGGACGTGCTTTGGATTGTATCTCATTGGTTTGTCTATGAGTCGATGAGGTAATCTTTCGTTTAGTTCTTGGATTGAGCATTTTTGTGATTTGATGAGTTTTCTGTCCAATCTTGTGTTTTAAATTAGAATTATGTTTTTCTTTGAATTTTGCATGATTTAGATTTGCTTTTGTGTATTGGATTGATGCCTCTATCATGATCGCATGTCTTAGCTAGTTAAATTCAAGCTCGCACGTATCTTTAAATCGTCCATGCTTTGAATTTACCTTCGTAGCACTGATTAGATGAGTATACTTAGGTGTATAGGCTGACCTTGAATCTTTGCATCGCATGTTTAATCCAGATTTAAAGAATAAATTGATTATTTGAACATGACTTTCCTGAGACTTAATCAACATAGTTGAATCCTTGTTCTTAATGCATGTGTTTCTAGTTCTTTATCGCCGCTAAGGACCCAATTGCATCTAGGTTAGTTAGGGCACGATCTTTCCAGCCTTAATTACGAATTAGGACGCTCGATTGGTTCAGATTAATTGATTTTCGGTCTTTGTAGAGATTAGTTAATTCACATCAATTGGGTAGCTATGCACGAATACATGATATGTTGGTAGAAAACAATGATTTAATTTATATTGAATGGCTACTTGATTCTAGAACTCGATGAATCCATTATCGTTCCGTACATCTCTTGCAATTTCCTTTTCTTGTATGATTTCAATTTCAAAACCAAAAACCAAAACCCAGTTTTTACTGTTTTTTCATGGTTAAAACTAATCCAAAAGAAATTAATTTTTTGCTTCTCTGTGGTTCGACTCTACACTTACCACTATTGTTACGTTTTAGTAGTAACAGGAGTAGTTCGATGATTTTACAAATTTTTTTTTGTTTCGGTTTGAAGTTGAATTAACGACATCGATTCTCGACCCGAACAAAGACGATCTTCAAATCTAAGATTTCTTTCCCCTATTAAAACATGCTTTAAATTGTTTATCCTGCACTGTATGTTTTTCTCGATTTTCCAAAATTGATATCATTGGCATCTACGTTCACACGCTTTTGCATTAGAATTTGATTCCTTCATATACTTGATATTGAAATTACTTATTGATCACATGTGTTGCTATGATTATATGCATTTCAAGTTGCTTTATTCTATTATGATTTGTCATCATAAAAAAAAGAAGAAGATTGTTGGCTTTTTGGCCTTTAATCTCAAATTAATTAATTAATATTTTGATGATACAAAACTTGATTTTGTTTACTAATGATTTTAATATTTTAAATAATTCATAGTGTATAGCTTAGAACGGCCATTTCGATACCTCTTGAATCACCCAATTCGGAATTTAAATGAATAAAATATAGTTGAAAGAAGCTTAACGAAAAAAATGCTCGAGATGGTGACGGGCAGCTAAATCATCTAATTGGACAAATTAGAGTGCCACTTGGAGCTATGAAAGAAGTGACACATGGGACTTCAATTTTTAATTGGTGGATTTTGGGTTTTCTTTTAAGAAAGAAAAAAAATGAAAATTGATTTTGTTAAAAAAAAAAAAAAAAAAAGGAATTTTGACCCATGATGAAATTAAAAAATTATTTTTTTTTTTTAGAAAGTTACCGTTTATATATATATATTATCTTCTTTTTTACTATTTTATTGGTAATCTTTAACTTTTACTTTTTGAAGAACCTAAAGGCCAAATTAAAGTCTACTTTCTACCCCACTTCTCTCCTTTTTTGTATTTCATTTTCTCCAAAATTGTTTCAACTTTACACAACTTTACAATCCTCAAAATTTACAAAAAGGCCTTCATTGTTTCTCTCTCTACAAGCTTCAAATTTTCTTTTTCTAGAGAGATATTTTTATTGTATTGTGAGGATCAAATATTGTGAGCTCAAATTTGTACATTTACTCATTTTAAAGATTTTTATTGTGTGTTCTAAAGCTTCAAGAATATTGTAACAGTTGGATTGTACCCCGTGGAAAGGATGAGGTTTGCTCTTGAACTTGAAAAATGAACAAGGTAGCGGTTCGACTCTCATCTTGAAAAAAGCCAAATGAGATTTTTAATCAAAATTTCAATAGGTGCTTGGAAAATTAGATGTAGGTCGAGTTTGACCGAACCATATAAAAATTACGGTGTCTTTTTCTCTAACTCTTTCCTAATTATTTTTGCATTTAATTTTAGTTGCATGCTCTTGTTGGTAAAGATTGATTAAATATATTATTTATACTTTTTATACTTTTTATAAATCTTGTTATTTAGCATCAATTAGAGTTTTTATTAATTTAATTTAAAAATTATCTAATTAGTTTAAATTGAACACTTTTTTCAAAAAGTTTAATTAGATCCTATTCACCCTCTCTAGGGTTGTCATACCAGTCCAATAGTCAAAACTAATCCAAAGCTACAAACAGAGAAGTTTCAAGTGTTGGGGACAATTATAAAACACCTTAAAAAGAGTTTGAAAGGATCTAAATAGAGTTCTACTAGATGAATTTCACAAAAAAGTATCACATGCTTGCTAGAATAAAATCAACAAGTTTATGTTTTATGAATCCAGAAGAAGTACATCCTTAGATCTAAAGAAAGAGTGCGGACATAGTAATAAAAAAAATAAACAAAAGAAATAATAATTATAGGCTTCCCGATTAGAGTTGGTAATGGGGTCGAACCGGGGGACTCTCTATCCTCGTCCCCGCGGGGGGTATTTCCCCCATCCCCAACCCCATCCTTGCTAATTGAAGGCGGGACGGGGACGGGGATTCCCCGTGAGGACCATATATATATATATATATTAAAAAAATAAAAAAGTTAACTGGGGACGGGGTGGGGAGCCTCCCTGTCCCTAATCGGGGACCTGGTTATAATCCTCGATTTGACCTCCATCTCTAGTCAAACCGTGGATTCCCCATCCCAATCGGGGAAGGGACCCGTAGGAATTTTTACCAACCCTATTCCCATCACTAAAATGACACTGAAAACCAAAGTTGAAAAAGAACCCAAGTCGCTTCCCAATCACTTCTGATAATCAATACAAAAAGAACAGAATAACATACCAGTTCTGTAGAAGCATCATAAACAACTTCAGCAAGCTGATAAGACCCAAGACTTGCTAAATAACCTCCTTTAAAGTTAAATTATTTTTGCATACTATCCCAAAATTAGGAAGCAACATGAATATGGATACAAGAAAGTACATAATTCCTAAGTCATAGCCCAAAACACTGAAAAGATGTCGTAAGGGATATCCACGAACTTGGGAGAGATCAACGGTGAGGGGAAAAATACCCCACACTATCCAAAATCTCCATGTATCTCACTTTTAAAGCCCAAAAAACATATCGATAAAAAAAATATCCCAAAAAAAAAATTTCACCAATCGAGAACTCAGAGAACTCTGTTAAGAGAACTCACTAACAGTTGGTTTGTGTGTATTTTATTTGACTGTTGCAACTGATTCATCTCTTTTCCTTTTTCTGTTAATTAGTTGTTGGGTTGTTTATTTCTTTTTCATAGTGAGTCCTCTATATAAACTCACTATGATTGGTCACTTTAATCACTTGAATAAATGATGCATTTTGGGATCAAATCTCTGTTGTTAATATTCTGTCTTGGTTAGAATTCCTTTATGATATCAGAGCTAAAATTCTAATTGACTGGAATTTTTTTTCCCTTTTCCACAGGTCTCTTCAGCAATGGATACTCCCACTAGAGATCAAATTTTGTTTGAGACAATTTCTTCTCCAACTCCATTCAAACTTAAAATCCTGGAAGCAAGATTAAAACTTTGAAATTGGATGAGTGTAATTTCTTATCTTGGAAACTTTAGATCACAACGACTCTGAAATGATACAGGCTTGAACGATTCATCAACCAAGAAACCAGTGCTCCACCAAAGTTTATATCAACTGAATCACCATCTTCTTCTACAAGAATACTAAATCCAGAGTATGATTTCTAGGTAAGGCAAGATAATCTTATTGTTTCTTGGCTTCTTAGAACTATGTCGAAGGAAATTTTGTCTGAAGTGTTGGATTGTTCTACATCTCAAGAAGTCTGGAATATCTCATTGCAAGATTTGCTTCACGTAATATGGCTCGGGTTCTTGATTTAAAAGGAAAATTGGAAGCAATGAACAAAGGGAGCATGAAATTGGAGGAGTATTTTTAGAAAATCAAAGTCCTAGTTGATTTGTTAAAGGCAGCTGGTCGAAGAATATCCCATGAAGATCATGTTATGCATATCCTAGCCGAATTGGGACTTGAATATGACTCTACAGTATCCGTAATCACAGACAAGGATAAATATCTTTCTTTACGAAGAGTCTACTCTTAATTAATTGCTCAAGAAAATTGGATTGAAGGACAAAGCTTGGCCAATGCAGATGGCTCTACTTCTTCAGTCAATCTGACCACGCAAAATCAATCAAAATAATCTTCCTCTTCTTAGTTTCAATCCAATAACAATGTTGATGGTAACAAACGAGGTAAGAATTCAAATGGGAAGCACAACAAACGATTTTGGAACAATAATAGTAAACCTCAATGTCAAATATGGGGTAGGTTTGGACACACTGCTCTAAAGTGTTATCTTCTTCTTGAGAAATAGTTTCATGGAACAAATTCAAGCCATAATACACAGAATGCTTCTTCGAATCATCGAGAATAGAATATAGGGTCTTCTTGTGTGAATACTCAATCAATACAAAATGATCTCAACAGGGAAAATTAGTGGTTTCCAGATTTCGGAGCTACTAATCATGTCACAAATGATGCATCAAATCTGACTTTTGGAACTGAATATCTTAGGGACAACAAGGTGGTTGTAGGCAATGGTGCAGGTTTAGATGTTTCTCATATTGAAACCTCTTTTATGTAATCTTCTTTTCCTAATGCCTTTTTTAGTACCGTTTTCCAGCTTAAAAATCTCTATGTGCCAAAAATAACCAAAAACCTTTGTCAGTCAGTTTGCTAAAGACAATCATGTCTATTTTAAATTTTACGCTAATGTTTGTTTTGTGAAGGACCTCAATGGCCAAACTCTTCTCAAAGGCAATCTTATTGATGGACTCTATTGTTTTGCACTGGAAAAAGCTAAGTCCCAAAGGATTTTCTCCAAGCATAAGTCAACATCAGCTACTCCTCAAGCTCTTCACACATCATTCACAAAATGTAACAGAAATCAGTCCTTTATTCTTTCTTTACTTGATATATAGCATAATAGATTAGGCCATCCAAGTTTAACTATTGTCAAGCATGTTCTTTAATCTTGTAATATTTCCTATTCCAATAAAACTACCTTCTCTGTTTGTCATGATTGTGCAATAGCTAAAAGCCATAATCTTCTATTTATCAATTCTCAAACTACTTACTCAAAACCCCTACAATTAATTGTAACGGATGTGTGGGGACCATCCTACTAAACCTCTAGGAATGACTTCAAGTATTATATTAGCTTTGTTGATGCCTTCTCAAGATTTACATGGATTTACTTTCTTAGAACTAAAAATGAGGTTTTCAATGCTTTCTTATCTTTTAAACAAATTGTGGAAAATTTTTTAGGTCATTCCATACTTCGTCTTCAAACTGATGGAGGAGGTGAATTTCGTTCATTCATCCTTTATTTAAAATCTCAAGGTATTCAACATCGAATAACTTGTCTTCACACCTCCCAACAAAATGGTATGGTAGAAAGAAAACATAGACACATTGTAGAAACTGGTTTAGCCTTGTTATCTCATTTATCTCTAAATCTTGACTTTTGGGATGATGCTTTTTCCATTGCAGTGTATTTAATAAATAGACTTCCTATAATAGTCCATCAACAAATATCTCCTTTAGAGAAGATTTTTGGTACTAAACCTGACTATTCTTTTCTAAAAATGTTTGACTGCCTATGTTATCCATCCTTGAGGTCTTATAATAAATATAAACTCGATCCTCGATCCACTCCATGACTTTTCTTAGGATATAGCTTTGTTCACAAGGGATATAAATGCTTATTCCAATCAGGAAGAGTGTATAATTCGAGGCATGTGTCTCTTTGATGAGTCAAAGTTTCCTATTTCAGCTTTTCTTCACAATCGAACATCAGTGTCCTTTCTACCAGCTTTTGCCTCAAAATCTCCTATTCTACAACATTATCAGTCATCAAATAGCCAGCCAAATGCGTTAGCTTTGTGTCTTGCCATCAATGACTTGACCAATCGTCCTTTAATAAACTCTGATTGCCCATTGTCTAATGACCACTCTATTACCCAATGTTCAAATGAAATGCATAGTAGTCCCACATATGTACCTTCAAATTCTCCCATTTCTTCTTCCCTTGATAATGACCAATATTTGCCAGAGGTTTCTTCTATACCTCCTACTCAAAGTTCATCTCCAAATTGCAAGCAACCCATCTCGATTGTCCTAAATGAAAATGAAGGACCATTCACTATGCACCTCTGTTGAGCTCTTCCTTAGTTGTTAATCAACATCCAATGGTCACTCAGGGCAAGAATGAGATTTTTAAACCCAAAATATTTGTTATAGAATATGTTGAAGAAGAGCCTCCAAATGTTAAAGAGGCATTAAAATGCCCTCATTGGGTTCAAGCTATGACTGAAGAATATAGAGCTTCGATTGCTATGATATATGGTCTTTGGAGTCTCAACCCTCTAATAAAAAGGTAATTGGATGCAAATGAGTTTTCAAAATCAAGAGAAATTTCGATGGTTCTATTGCTCGGTATAAAACATGGTTAGTTGCTCAAGAATATAATCAAGTTGCTGATCTTGATTATACAGAAACTTTTAGTTCAATTATAAAACCTATCACTATTCGGGTGTTGTTTACTCTGACATTACACTATGGATGGAATCTGAGACAAGTACATATTAACAATGCGTTTCTTCATGGTATATTAGAAGATGAAGTATACATGACTCATCCACCAGGAATGATTGATAAATTAGCCCCTACAAAGGTATGTAAACTAAAGAAAGCACTCTATGGTTTAAAGCAGACATCTCGTGCTTGGTTTAATCAATAACATCCTTTCTTCATCAGTACGGGTTTCAAAATTCTAAAGTTGATTCTTCTCAGTTGATTTACCACAAAAATGGGGTATTCTATTATATTCTCATATATGTTGATGATATTGTCATTACAGGGAGCTCATCTTTTATGATTGATAGATTAAATTTTGAATTGAAAAACAAGTTTTCTCTTAAAGATTTGGGATTATTGAATTACTTTTTGGGTGTTGAGGTGTCATATCCTGAGTCTGGTGGTTTGTTTTTGTCACAAAAGAAATATATATCTGATCTATTATATAAAGCAAAAATGCAAGATGCAAAAGCTATTGCTACTCCAATGGTTAGTGGGTCTATTTTATTAGCATTTCATGGTGAAATATTTGATGTGTAAGGCTGTATAGAAGTATAGTTGGAGCTTTACAGTATGTAACCTTAATAAGACCATAAATTTCTTACAGTGTGAACAAAGTTTGTCAGTTTATGACTCTCCAAATCGTTTTTATTGACAAGTTGTCAAGCGTATTCTAAGGTACTTAACAGGAACAATTGATCAGAGGCTATTGTTTAAGAAGCCAAAAGACTTGACTATTCAAGGTTTTACTGATGCTGATTGGGCCTTAGATCCGGATGATAGAAAATCAACATTTGGAGTTTGTGTATATTTTGGAGGAAACTTGATTCGATGGGCTTCAAAGAAACAAACAATCATTTCCAGATCGAGTACCGAGGTTGAATACAAAGGTTTGGCTATTGCTTCATCAGAATTGGTATGGTTACATTCTTTATTCACATACTTACACATTAGATTATCACAACCTCTAACTTTATGGTGTGATAATTTGAGTGCTGTCCACTTAAGTGCAAATCCAGTTCTTCATTCTCGTACAAAACATGTTGAAATAAACATTTATTTTGTTCGTGATTTTATGCAACAGAAGAAGATTAGAGTTCAACATCTTCCAGCTAGTGCTCAAATTGCAGATGTCTTCACCAAGCCATTATTTCCTACATCCTAAGGGACAAGCTCAATGTATGTTCTTCTCAACACTAGACTTGGAGGAAGGGGGGGTTGTGTGTGTTTCATTTGATTGTTGCAACTGATTCATCTCTTTTCCTTTTCCTGTTAATTAGTTGCTGGTTGTTTATTTCTTTTTCATAGTGAGTCCTCTATATAAACTCACTATGATTGGTCACTTTAATCACTTGAATAAATGATGCATTTTGTGATCAAATCCTTGTTGTTAGTATTTTGTCTTAGTTAAAATTCTTTTAAACTCTAACCTTGGGCTTGATACTTGGCAGCCTTGAGACGAAAGTCTTTGGCTAGGATCTTTGCAGCATGACTACTGCGAAGTCCGACAAAAAATTGGAAAGACTAAAAAAACGAAGTTAACAGCCATATTATACTAGTCCGACAAAAAATTGGAAAGAGAGAGATGGAAGAAGAAAGATTGAAAAAAATAAAATCAAAGAAAAATGGAATAAGAATATATCGATGACAGAAGACAAAGGAATGGCAAATGAGAGACGCAAGGAGGAGAGACGACCATTGAGAGACATGTTGGTAAAGTTTTCTAAATTGAAAGTGAATGGGGAAGGAGGGAGGGAAATTGTGAAAATGGGAAAGAAATGAGAGCAAAATTGTGAAATTGGAGAAGAAAGGAGAGGGAAATTGGGAAAATGCAAAACGAGGGGGAGAAAATTTGTGAAAATGGGGAAGGGGGAGAGGAAAATAGTGAAAATGCCCTGTTTAGAAAAATAAAAAGGATCTATTTTTGGTGGCACGATGAGATGTTGCTAGAAGTTATTAATATTTTAATGACGATGTTGACACATCACAAATCTTTTAATGATGTTACTTTAAATGTCGTCGTTAATAATAGTATCTTGTAACACATTTTTTAACGTGTTGATATAAATTAGCTTTTAGTAGCAAAAATTGGTTGCGTTGCTAAAAGTTATCACTGAAAATGATTTTTCTTGTAGTGAAAGTGATCTTCATCACCATGCAAATCAAAAGGGAAGCCTCATTGGTAAAAGTTCATAACACCAATTTGAATTCTACCTTGTTCTGGTTCTTAAACTTTTAGGAAAGTTCATTTTGGTCCATGAACTTTAAAAGGATGTCTATTTTAATACCTACTATTAGTAGATTGTTAATGAATTAACAGAAAAATGACATTGTCTTGTTTAGTTAGATGACTGCCACTTATGTAGCTTAGGTGGATTGCCAAATAAGTTCATTAATTAGACAAAATTCTAGGATTTCATTTAACAGAAGGATAGAACAAAAAGTAAATCAAATGTCATACACCTTTGAATGAAGTAAAAAACCATGCACCTTTGAGATCTATATTATTTTCTTTCCTCGTGCCCAATTGAGAACCCAAGAAAAGTTTGATTTCAGGTTGTTTACATCTTTTTTACTTCGAATCGACTGGTTTAAACGACGATTGAGGGCTAAAGCGTGAAGAAATTGAGGTACTGAGTAAAAAAGAACTAATTTATATTGGTTGAATCTCAGTGGTAAAGAACAATTTTCATCGTAGAACTTAGAAAATTGAAGAAAAAAACAGTACAATTGGTCAATAATTAACAAAAATTTATGCAGAAGGAAGAGAGAATGAAGATGAATTTTGCCAAGACTTGCACCAGCTGATTGAGCAAAATTGAAGGAAGTTGTACCACAATAATAATACACATGTTTTAATGGAGATGTTTCCTTCGACAGTAGATTGGAAGTGGCAAAAACACATATTTGAAGTGAAGAAAGATTCAAATTTTATTGTTGTAGAATTTTTAAGGAAAAAAAAAGAGGTCTGAAATTGATTTCCCGTCAATGGCTGTATGATCATCTGTTGAACTTGGCGATTGAGAAGAATACCCACCCAAAATGAAACCCTCAGATTTCTATTCAATATTCACTAGCTTATTTCGCAGCTCACTTAAAAGCCACATAGATGATATAATTGAATTTCCTCTTGTTAATTTGAAAGTGTCGAGTCATGTGACTAAGTAAACAATGTCATTATTCCGTTAGTTCACTAACAACATACTAATGGTAGGGACTAAAATAGACATTTTTTTTAAGTTCAAGAACCAAAATGAACGTTTTGATAGTTTAAGGACCAAAACAGAACAAAATTCAAAGTTTAGTGATCAAAATAGGATTCAAACCTAATATTTAATTTCTCGATTAACATATTTAAAAAGAGAGACAAGATATCTCTTGGTCCGATCTAATACAATTTAATTCTATATGATACCACTACTTACATATCTTTACATGAATGATTTGGATCAAAATATTTGTAACTATTACAAAGTGGGTCATATAAAATAATATTTTTCCTTCTTAAGTCTTTTCTATACGTCGTCATAGTTTAATGAAAAGTAAGTTGATCTTCATCCTAAAAAGCTTACTATATTCGATACTTTGAACTAACTTAAGCATAGAAGATTTGCGGGAACCACTGTAATGTACTAATCTAATTGTTTTGCATGTCATCTCATCTCGAAAATTATAAATTCATAGTCGATGGCACGTAAAGATCATGTGAGTTTTTATTGGGTAGATTTCGTCATCAACAACCACATTTTAGAATAAGAACTAATATGAACAAATTTGATACATATACCAAAATCATATTTTAACCAAAAAAAAATTAAATAGAATAGTAAACTTACATGACTATTGTTTAATAATTGAATAACCTACGTGTCTCCTAGATAATAATTATTGGATGTAAATTCGACGCACTTTTGCAGTTTTTCTCGCATACAAATTAGAGTTGAAAACTATCATGTGTATGCGTTGTCGAATAATTTCTTCACATCAATCGATCAACTTATTTATATGAAAATGAAGCAATTAATTAAAAAGAAAAATGGTGAAATTAGGTAAAGAAGGAAATTTGTATGAATGACACGAATTTCCCCAACCAAAAAGGCAAAAACATATGACCAATCGCAAAACGACAACACACTTTAAGCAAAACCCAACAACTAGAAAAAAAACAGGAAAAGCAAAACTACTTGTCGTAAGCCCCAACAAACGAACGGTCGGGTCGGGTCGGGTCGGATCCTCGATCTTCAACTGGCTGACACCACACGCCGGCTTTTACTTACTTTTACACTTTGGAGAGAGAAAGCAAAGGGAATTTGGAAGTGGAAATTCGTGTTCGTTCGATGGAATCCGCGAAGTGAGGATCAAAAACAAACATAGCAAAGAGAATTTCGCTGAGATCGCACTCAGATTGAATCAATCGGAGTTTGAAATTGAGGGGGTTCGTGGTCAATGCTCTTGGACTCCCAACTTCATATTTCTTCAATGGAAGGTCAGATTTCTCTCTCTAATTCCGAAATTCTCTCTCTACTTTGCCGGATTTTTATTCCGTTAGTCGTGGCCGTGAGTGAGGAGTATTGGGTTTTTAGTGTTTCTCTCTGTTTTTTTTTTCCCTTTTCTCCCTCCCTTTATCTTTTTGTTACTTGTTAGGAAATTTTTCTGTGGGGTTGAAGAACTGGGTGTCTTGGATTTTCCAGAGAATTGAGATGAAAATTGTGGGTTTCCTTTGTTGTGGATACTTTACCGTTTCTGGGTTAAGTTCTTTTTGGTGTCAATTTTCAATTTTGAAGTCTCATTGAGGTTGTGATTCATAATTGTGGTGTATTTGGCATGGTGATTGGTCTAGTGTTACTGATTGTGGTTCGGATAATTTGAAGTGAAATTAAGTGTCGATAATTTTATCTGTTGGTCCCTTTTTATATGGAAATGAAAACTTTTCTTCCCCGTTGCAAACAGCCTCTTGAAATTGAAACAAACTGCGTTTTAAAGCTTTCATAATCACAATTCGCATATTAGTTACTTAAGATGGGTAGTAATGGTTGAGGCCGGTGATTAAGAAGCATGTCTACGGATATGAGACATAGATACAACATGACATGGATATGGTAGCTCGCCATTTTTCTAAAGATTTAGGGATCCGGACATGGACACTGCAAGAACATGTTTTTTAAAATATGTTTCATTTTTGTACAGAAAAATTCAAAGCCGATAGGTTATGAATGTATATGTTAGAAGATGAGTTTGATGCATTTCGATCTAAAAATTTATTCAAAGTCAAGTGTTTGATACGTGTTTAGCAAATGTTGGACCTTTATTGACTTAATATATCTAATGTCTAACATATTTATTGTGCTAATAAGTATTCAATATGTGTTGGAGTGTCCAAGTGTTCGATATAGATACACTAATCAAACTGAAGTATTCAGACTTCTTAAGAAACCAGCGTGTCAAAGTGGAATTTTGAGCGGTTGTTGGTGTCTGAGTAACCATTTGCACATCTAGTCAATTGTGTGGGATGTATTTATTTACTAGCATTTTCATCTCTGCTTCTGGGATGCTGATGGGAATTATGCTTGGGGTGTGACTGTGCGAACTATGAGTGACATATAACTCATGAAATATGGTGTACTGAGAATAAATGTAAGGGAGTTGGAATAAAAGTTAGTTACTGGGTAGTTAGCTGTTATTCAGCCTTACTTGTAATCAATTTTCCTATAAATAAAACACCTCTCTCCTTCATTTGAGAGAGAATTGATATTGATTCAAAATTAGAGTTTTGGTTTACACCAAAAGTGGTATCAGAGCAGCAACATCCTCGGACGAATGGCGGGAGGAAGACACATGCATCTGAGAGGAGGAGATGATGCTCCGGCGCTAGTTCAAGAGGTGGAAGACACCCCCACCCTCTCTCCAAGATCCACCACGCAACGCTTGTTGTTCGTGGAAAGCACCTCGGAGGGAATGCAAGAAACGTTGAACAATCTTCAAGGATCTGTGGCAATGATCATGAGAAGAATGAATGTAGGGTTGGCATCGGCTCAAGTTGAAGAGGAAGCTCCAGTTTTCAATCAAATTTGGGGAAGGAGAGGAAAAAGAGGCGTTGGACCAAGGAATTTCTAGTTTCATCAAGAAAACTTTCAAGAACAGGGTCCAAGAATCTATAGACCACTCCAAGAAGAACCAAGAAGACGTCCAATGGTGCAAGAAAGGCATCAAGAATTCCAAGATTGGAGTTCTTTAAGCGATGATGATCTAGAAGAAGAATATTTTGATGCAAGAAGAGGTCGAGAAGGCAAAGGTAAATGCTCGGGAAGATTTTTATGACTTTAAGATGAAGATAGAGTTACCTTTTTACAATGGTAAGCATGATATAAAGGCATTTCTTTATTGGATCAAGAACATGGAGAACTTCGACTATATGAACACTCCGGAGCACAAGAAGGTACGGTTGGTAGCTTTTAAATTGAAGGGGGGTGCATCTGCTTGGTGGGATCAATTGGAGGAAAATCGTCAATGACAAGACAAGAGACCTATTCGAACGTGGGAGAAGATGAAGAAGTTGATGAAGGAGAGGTTTCTTCCTCCAAATTATGAGCAAACCTTATACAATCAATACCAAAATTATAGACAAGGCTCTCGGTCAGTGGCTGATTTTGTGGAAGAATTCCACCGTTTGGGGGCAAGAACCAATTTGGCTGAAAATGAACAACACTTGATGGCAAGATTCATTTGAGGATTGCGTATGGACATCAAAGAAAAGGTGAAACTTTTCAATATGTTGGCTGATGTAATTGCTTTTGCCGAGACTGTGGAGGAACGTAATGAAATGTGATCCAAGAAATTTTCAAGAAAGAACCCGTGGGAGGCATCTTCAAGCAAGAAAGTAACTTCCTCATCCAAAATCACTAATCAACCATCTTCCATGTCCTCGGCCAAAGAAAAAGAAAAGGATGGCTCAGAGGGAGTGACAGAGAAGTCTATAGAAACAACAACCAAGAAGAAAATCCGAAACCCATATAATCGACCCTCTTTGGGTAAGTGCTTTCGATGTGGCCAAGCTGGTCACTTATCCAACGAGTGCCCAGAAAGAAATACGGTAGCTTACATGGAAGAAGGAGATGAAGAAACCCTAACTGAACACAGTGAAGAAGAAGAAGAAGAAACCGAGCTCATTGAATCGGATGATGGTGTGTTCTCCAAAGGATGTTAATCACTCCCAAAGGAGACTCAAACCCTCGAAGACACTGCCTCTTCAAAACACGATGCACAATTAATGGCAAAGTGTGCAATGTCATTATTGATAGTGGAAGTAGCGAAAATTTTGTTTCCAAGAAGTTAGTGGCAGCCTTGAATCTTAAGGTGGAAGCTCATCCAAACTCCTATAAGATTGGTTGGGTGAAAAAAGTGATGAAGCACAAATAAGTGAAATCTGTACTATCCCTCTTTCAATTGGCAGTAGTTATAAAGATCAAATAGTATGTGACGTCCTCGAAATGGATGTTTGTCACATACTCTTGGGAAGACCATGGCAATATGATATTTGAGCCTTGCATAAGGGGAGAGAAAATACTTATGAATTTCTTTGGATGGGCAAGAAAGTAGTTCTACGTCCATTGATTAAGAAGAATAATGAGGGAGTTAAACAAAAGAAAGAGCAGCTACCTTTTTACCCTAACCAGTGGTAGAAGCTTGATGAAGGAAAGAGAGGCTGATGTCTTAGGACTTGTAGTTGCTGAAAAGTCTGAAGACACTCAAAATGGTGAAGTCTCTCTAGAAATACAGAAATTTTTTGATGAATTTCCTCAATTGAAAGATGAACCCGAGGGACTACCACCCTTGAGGAACATCCAACACCATATTGATATAATTCAAGGATGAACATTACCACACCTTCCTCATTATCGAATGAGCCCAAAGGAATACGAAATTTTACATCAACATATTGAAGAGCTCCCAAAGAAAGGTCACATCAAACCAAGTTTGAGCCCATGTGCAGTACCCACTCTTCTTACTCCAAAGAAAGATGAAAGTTGGAGAATGTGTGTAGACAGTCAAGCAATCAACCGAATCATAGTGAAATACCGTTGTCAAATTTCAAGAATAAGTGATCTACTTGATCAATTTGGAGGGGCAGTGATTTTTTCAAAAGTTGATTTGAAGAGTGACTATCAAGTATCATCAAATAAGAATATGGCTAGGCGATGAGTGGAAGACCGCATTCAAGACCAATGAAGGACTTTTTGAATGGCTTGTTATGCCATTCGGTCTTTCAAATGCTCCTAGCACATTCATGAGATGCATGAACCAAGTATTACACCCTTTTCTTAATAAATTCATTGTCATATACTTTGACGATATCTTGGTTTATAGCAAGAACATTGAGGAGCATTTACAACATCTTCATAAATTGTTTCAAGTCTTGACAACAGAAAAATTATATATCAATCACAAGAAGTGTCTCTTTCTTGTGAAAGAAATTTCTTTCCTTGGCTTCCTAACAGCCCATGGTCAAATCAAAGTCGATCGAAAGAAAATTGAAGCTGTCACTCAATGGCCTACCCCCCTGTTTTGTGAAATATTTTCAAGCATTCCTTGGCTTGGTTTCCTTTTAAAGGAAATTTATCAAAAACTTCAGCTCTATGACAACACCTTGACTGATTGTCTAAAGAAAGGGAGCTTCACTTGGGGCTCAAAACAACAAAACAGCTTCGAAAACATCAAGAACAAACTAAGCAGCAGCCCTATTTTGAAACTACCAGACTTCTCCTTACCTTTTGAAGTGGCAGTATTTTAGTGAAAAACTCAGTCCTCCAAGGCAGAAATGGAGTACATATGAGCAGGAATTATATGCTCTTGTTCGTGCTCTCAAACAATGGGAGCATTATCTATCCAAGGATTTTCTCCTAATCACAGACCATTTTTCACTCAAATACTTACAATCTCAAAAGAATGTTAGCCGTGTACATGCGCGGTGGATTTCATTTATACAAAGATTTGAATTCGTGATCAAACATCAATCTGGCAAGGAGAATAAGGTTGCTAATGCACTTAGTAGAAAAGGGCTGATTCTAACTACATTAGTTACAGAAGTAACTGCATTTTCTCACCTAACAGAATTATATGAAAATGATTGAGACTTTGCCGATATTTGGTACAAGTGTTCTAATTTCTTGAATGCTGAAGACTTCCATATTATGGATGGTTTCTTATTCAAAGGAGAGCAATTGTGCATTCCTTATACATTCCTTCGAGAAGCCCTCCTAAAAGAAGCTCACTCCAGAGGTTTAGCAGGGCACTTTGGCCAAGACAAAACGTTTGAATTAGTATCCAATTGATTCTCTTGGCCACAACTTTGAAAAGATGTCAATAATTTTGTCAGAAGGTGCTTTATTTTTCAAATTGCCAAAGGAACTTCTATAAATTCCAGATTATATACTCCATTACCGATCTCCACAACCATTTGGGAAGACCTATCTATTGATTTTGTTCTTGGTCTACCCAAAACACAAAGGGGATATGATGCAGTCATGGTGGTTGTGGATCGTTTCAGCAAAATGGCCCATTTTCTAGCATGCAAAAAAACGAGTAATGCAGTCTATATTGCTAACCTCTTCTTCAGAGAGGTAGTTCGACTTCATGGAGTACCTAAATCAATCGTCTCAGATAGAGATGTGAAATTCTTAAGTTATTTTTGGTGTACTTTATGGAAGAAGTTTGACACTAGTATGAAATTCAGCACCACTTCACATTCACAAACTGACGGCCAGACTGAAGTAACCAATAGAATATTGGGAAATCTCATACGATGTTTAAGTGGTTCACGACCAAAACAATGGGCTTTGTCCCTTGCTCAAGCAGAGTTTGCTTTCAATAACATAAATAATAGATCAACAGGAAGATGCCCCTTCGAAGTAGTATATACTCAACCTCCTAGACTCACATTTGATCTTGTCAATTTACCTTAAAACCCTACTTTGTCCCTGATGAATTCCATTTAGCTTCTTAATAAGCCTTGAGGTCGAGTCTGAATTTTAGGGGGGTGGAATATGATGTATTGAGAATAAATGTAAGGGAGTTGGAATAAAAGTTAGTTAGTGAATAGTTAGTTACTGGTTAGTTAACCATTATTCAGCCTTGCTTGTAATCAATTTTCCTATAAAAACACCTCTCTCCCTCATTTGAGAGAGAATTGATATTGATTCAAAATTAGAGTTTTGGTTTACACCAAAATACAATTTTGGATTCCATTATTTATAAGTGACCATTTGAATCTCCAAAAAAATAATGTCATGGAGCTTTTATATGGAGAAGTAACTGTAAATAAATAAGTAGATTTCTAGTGTGGTTTTTACAACAGGAGGAGGAGTTGTATGTAATTCTATTTCATAGGACGACTTTGTTAATTATGTCTTGATATTTTACTTTTTACTACCTTAATGGAAGATGAATTTTTACATGGGGTAGTCATAAGGTATTTGTGTATAGATTTTTAATTGAAGCTATTTAATGAAAGCCTATTAGTTTCAATCATCTTTCTTATTCATGCTGAAGTTTCATCTTTTTGGCAAGTATTTGAAAATTGTGTTTCTGTTAGCATCAACAACTTATATGTTAACCAAATAGTAAGAAATTGATGCTGATTATTATTTTATTATTTTTAAATCTACTTTTCTACTACCTAGGGTTTATTTTTATATGTATAAAATCCTAATTTTGATCATTTGGAGAGTGATTCCGAGAATTCCAAGTCACATTTAGGGAGTGAGGAGAAGTTTATGTACTGAGGTGGGCGCTTTTTAGAGTGGCACCATTGTATCAGTTAAAGCTACCATCACACATAAAGTACTGAAATTTATAAAAAGGTCTTCTGACCAGCTTCAGGCTAATTGATCAACATCTTCTGACAGGTGTATCGCCGGACCAGGAATCAGTGGGTTCTGGGACAAAAAGGTCTAGTGTATCATCTGGAAGCAAGTCTAGAAACCGAAAAGAGTTTCTTAACAGATTCTTTGACAGTGAGATTTTCACGACTAAACTTGAGGATTGGTTTGAAGAAGTATCAGAGAGTTCTAGAACCAAAAAGTCTGTTTTTGATGTGCCATTTGAGTTGATTGATTTACAGAAGTTTGACTATGCCCTAGAAGGGATTTCATTTCAGCAGTTGATTCGAATGCCCAGTCCTATTTATGCTTCTGCATCTGATGGCGTGGAAGCAACTGCTTATCTTGCTGTTGAGGATTTTCTTCATGCAAGTGTGAAAGGTTTGTGGGAGGCATTTTGGAGTCAAGATCAGCCCATGCCTTTTAATGTTGGTTGTTTATACAGGGATAATTTAAAATTTTACCAGGCTGAGAAGGCAATTGCTACTGGGAAGATTGAAGGTCTTTCAGCCACTGGCATACTGCTGAAGAATCCTCGACATCCGCATGGGAGGTGGGACCAAATTCTTACACTTGCTGTACTGAGTCCTGATATTGGAAATCTGGCTGCGGATCGTGAGAGCTATCCTTCGCTATCTGTTTTAGGCGAGGCCCTTTTTTATGCTATCCGCATGCTATTGTCAAGAAGCTTGAGCAAATCAAACTATTTACCGAGTTTGAACTCTGTCTTTGTTCTTCTTGTCGATTCACGGTATGGAGGAGTTGTTAAAGTTGAAGGAGATTTAAGTAGGTTGGAGTTTGATCTGAATAATGTGTATGAATGTGCTGCTGAATGGATAAAAGGATATGCTACAATATCAGTTTCTCCAATCGATAGGATCTGGAACGAGCTTGGCAATGCAAACTGGGGAGATATTGGGGCATTGCAAATACTTTTTGCAACCTTCCATTGTATTATGCAATTTGCAGGAGTTCCCAATAGAGTTGACAATTTGCAGGAGTTCCCAAGCACTCGATTGAAGATCTAGCTGCTGATCATAGTTCTCGTTTGCAAACCAGAAGAGTGGAGAGGCAGTTGGGAGATGTCAGAGTGAATGGAAATGGCTTGTTTAGGTTCCAGCAGCAAAGTGTTTCCCCTGAAATTGTTGAAGTTCAGGAGGATTCCATCAAAGTGAAGTCTGAAGAGATAGTAAAGTTGGACGTAGGTTCTGTTCTCTGGTTGGAGGATTCCAATTGGCAAAAAGGCTATCAGATTAATGAACTCCTGACTTCTGGCGAGCTTCAATTTTATATTGCTTCTCCTGTCGAAGAACCTGGAAAGAGTCAGTTTCTTTATGTTGGATCTCGAGTTTCTCAGCTAGAAGCATGGGAAGATATGAACTTGTGGTATCAAGTGCAGAGGCAGACCAGGGTGTTAACTGTAATGAAACAGAAAGGTCTATCTAGCAAGTACCTACCTCAGTTGAGTGCATCTGGGAGGATCATTCATCCCGGTCAGTGTCGTAGACCCAGCTCGGGTGGCAACTGTGATCACCCTTGGTGTGGCACACCCATTCTTGTTACCAGCCCAGTTGGTGAAACTGTAGCTGACATGGTAAATGGTGGTAGATTTAATTCTGAAGAAGCATTAAAGTGCTGCCATGACTGCTTGTCTGCACTCTCAACTGCTGCTTCAGCTGGAATTCGACATGGTGATATCAGGCCAGAGAATGTGATTTGTGTGAGATCTGGTGTGAGACGGCCTTATTTCGTTCTTATTGGGTGGGGACATGCGATTCTCGAAGACAGGGACCGTCCTGCTTTGAATCTTCACTTCTCGTCAACTTTTGCACTACAGGAAGGGAAACTCTGCTCTGCCTCTGATGCAGAGAGCCTAGTTTATATGATCTATTATGCCACTGGTGGTGCTTTTCCCGAACTGGACTCTGTTGAGGG